>NC_051154.1:38004382-38266882 GCF_013339745.2 Dermacentor silvarum
CGCGAAAGCTAAACCCAGAGCGGAGACTAACAGGACAGTCGCTATATAGGGTTTCATTTGACACGCTGTCTGTCTATAGCTGTCTTTTAGAAACACAGCGTTGCGTTAAGATGACAATTTGAGCCAGTTAGTCGATGCTCACGCTGAAGTTTTCGGAAGCGCGAAGACGGAGACAGGAGGTATATAGAACACGTAAAGAAGCGCTCGTCCTGTTTTCTTGGCGTGTTCTCCCTCCTTGCACTTCAAAAACACTCAGCATGAACAGGAGCGCTATGACGTAAAATGATTCCAAACTGTTTTGATTCCAAACTCCTGACGTCAAATTTACGTAACCACCGACGCAAGCATCGGGCAATGACCCGCAGCGTTGTCTGAACAAGCCAATCAAACACTCTCCACGTTTATAGGAGGTCACCTTTGTTCGCTTTCAAAACCAATAACATTGTCTACACTCAGCGGTTTTTCTTATCTAATTGGCTGACAAGAGGCGAGGCGCACGCTCTAGTGGAGAGGGTTTCGATGGGGCCGAGCCAGCACAGTGAAAATAGATAACCGCATGAAGAGGGGGGTGGCGGCTTCTCCGATGGGTCCGCTTCGCCATACTTATAGCTTGCGGTGGGTGGACGAAAATCGCGGCGGCGTGCAACGGAAGGATAAGAATGTCGCTAAAATGGATCCTAAGCAAGGAAGAGTTGGCAGAGCGATGTCGTATGCATGCCGAAAGGGCTCGATAACGTTTTACTGCCACGCAAAAAGATTTATCATGCGCAAATAAATACATGCTTAACAGTAGGTGCGAGTAGCTAGGGCCTGAGCGATCAGCGGGTATAGCCAACTTCTATTCCTTTCGGAACGGGGCAGTCTGTGGCTATTCAGAAAAATTTTCAGTTTTGTTCGGCATATTAATGCATTTTTTTCGCGTACACGTCACTTTGACGTGGTGAGTTTTCGCGGTTTTGTGAGGTCGAGTGACAGACAGGCGAAGAGAAAACATTGGACCAATAGCAGAGGGCTAATGGTGAAAAGGGGTCGAATCAGGAATGATTATTTTTCTTTTGTGCGGTTTAATCATGCATAATCAGTGTGTACACGTTATATCAGATGGGGATCGGTATCGCGGTTTTCGTGACGTCACGTGACAGACAGGCGAAGTTGGGAGTGGCCCGAAAATGTTTTCACCAATCGTGGAGGCTGATTGCAGACATTGGAATCAAAACAGTTTGGAATCATTTTACGTTATAGCGCCCCAGGGTTGCGATCGATTCGGATGTGGTCAGACATGCGCTGGCAAGGCATAAAAATAACGCGTACCTCCGTGCTACTGTTACTGCCACCTTAACCACTCGCGGTTTCTTCTGACACGATGTGTTTCTTGGTCTTTTACTTATTCACCGCCTTGCAAGAATCTACTACACTCCGCAACTCGCACAGCAAGGAACTGTCGCAGAACAGTGAAATTATAAGAAACAATTAAGTACATATAAGATTATTATTATTATTATTATTATTATTATTATTATTATTATTATTATTATTATTATTATTATTATTATTATTATTATTATTATTATTATTATTATTAACACTTTCTAAAATGAGCCTACAATATTTACTCTAATTAGAAACTTAACGGCAAACACTTATATCGGAAAGTTGATGGTGTTGGGCTGCTAAGCACGAGGTCGCGGGATCGAATCCCGGCTGCGGCGGCCGCATTTCGATGCGAGCAAAATGCGAAAACACCCGTGTACTTAGATTTAGGTGCACGTTAAAGAATCCCAGGTGGTCAAATTTTCCGGAGACCCCACTACGGCGTGCCTCATAATCACATCGTGGTTTTGGCACGTAAAACCCCATAATTTAATGGGAAAGTTGAAAGTAATCATGAAGTAAGGCTCGTTATGTCTTGCAAGAAGTCTAGCCCAAATTGTATAACTTACTGCAGTACCAATATGTCTTACAAAGAAGTCGAACCCCGATTGTATAATTTCATGCATTACCAAATGTGCAGCAGGTTTTCGCCTTCTTGTGTTACAAGAGTGTAACACCTGCGGAACTTTTTAATCAATAAATAAATTACTCAATCTTTTCGGTTCATCAATAACTTACGCCACACACTGTTAATACGATGACAAAGCGCACACGCGTGCGTGTGTGTGTGTGTGTGTGTGTGTGTGTGTGTGTGTGTGTGTGTGTGTGTGTGTGTGTGTGTGTGTGTGTGTGTGTGTGTGTGTGTGCGTGTGTGTGTGTGTGTGTGCGTGCGTGCGTGCGTGCGTGCGTGCGTGCGTGCGTGCGTGCGTGCGTGCGTGCGTGTGCGTGTGTGTGCGTGTGCGTGTGCGTGTGTGTGTGTGTGTGTGTGTGTGTGTGTGTGTGTGTGTGTGTGTGTGTGTGTGTGTGCGTGTGTGTGCGCGCGCGTGCGGGTGGGCGTACGTGCATGTGTGTGTGTGTGTGCGGGGGGGGGGGGGGGGGTACCTGCGTGCGTGCGCAATTATGGCCTTGACGACAGCAGCGCTTGTTCAGTTCGACCGGAAGCCCTTGCGGCGAGTCACGTGGTCGTCGCTGTCTGCTGCATCACGCCACTGTTGTTGGTGGCCGGCGAGGCGTGGGAAGTGCCATGCATGGCGCGTCGATATTGGCCAGGAGCACACGGCTCTCAGGTTGATGCGCTTCCGGCGAGCAGGTACGAGTCAGAGGTCCTGGTGCGAGCGTTTGCCTGGGACGTTCGAGAAATAACAGGATGTCTGGCATTGCCCGTCGGGATACGGAATGCATATACGTTAAATACAAGACGCTGCTCAGGTCACATGCGCAGTTTCGCTGTTCCTTGCCGATGTCCGCCTATTGTTGTCGAATCGGGCTTAGCGTGGGAAGACCTGCGTCGCAACGCAGACATCGCCAGGGAGCACATTTCTCGGGTAAACGCGCTTCCGTCGAGCAGGTATGAACGGGAAAGACGTGAGAACGCGGACGGGTGGCCAGCCAAAGCGAAACCCGTGTACGACGAGGAAAAATTTCGAGAACATGTGGTCATCGTGTTATTCGATGTTACATTTGATGTGTCATACGGTAATAATAAACCAGATTGATTGATTGATTGATTGATTGATTGATTGATTGATTGATTGATTGATTGATTGATTGATTGATTGATTGATTTAAAGCGCGCGCACAAACAACACCTCTGTGTATCTTCCGTGATCGCTGCACTGCTGCAGCGATGAAGGAAGTAGCCTGACAGAATGTTCTCGCAGATACCACACATTGTTCCCACGTAGTAAACACGATTAGAAACGAGCCTTTTGTACCTTTTATCGTCTCTGGTGTCGGCTGGTAGTAAGACAATAGCAGAGAATTCAGGCCATCTGCATCCACGTACTGCTTCCAACTGATAGGCACGGCTGCTATTCCAACTCGGATTTTGAAACTGTCAGTGTTCAAGTCTCCGTATGCGGTATAGATGGTGTACAGTATGTCGTCGATTAGAACCTCATGGATACTTTTCAGTACAATTCTGTTCTGTGCCAGAGGCAGCAACGCTTGTTCCGAAACCGCAGCCGCGGCCTAGTGGTAGAGCGCCCGCTTCGGCTGCGGGAGGTTGTGGGTTCGATTCCCACCGCCGCCGGGCACCCACTGGTTCAAATGGACACAATTGAGCGTACCCCGGCCTCGCGGTCGGCTTGCTTCAGGGGTGATACGCTTGGGAAAGGAGCCTGCGCCCTGAGGTCCCGTCGAAACCCTCGTAATCACAAAAACACGCATACCAGCATGCGCGTAATTACACTGATGTCTCATGTAACGAAATCTCCCCTTTTGCTTACACCGTGCCTGCTACTAGACGTCAGCTGTGGCTAATAGATTCAAACGCCTTGATTTCTTCCTTTCTCACTGGAACCAGATATTAGCTACAATATAACCTGTCGAGGGCTGGGGTTCGATGAGGTCGGTGCTGTGAAAGCTCGGGGCTTGCCAGGGGAGAGAGCAAGATTTCATTTGGATTTGAGGAGGCATCTGTTTTCGATACCTATTGTTGTGGTAGGTCGTAGATATCAGGTCGAGTATCTGTCACATTCCTTGTATGAAGGTAATTTGAATGCCAGAGAGGTGGTGCATACGCACGGCTCAACTTCCTTCGTGTCCGCGATTCCGTAATCATTCCCTCTGCAAAAGCCAAGCGCTGAGATTAGAAGTATCTATACGGTGCCAGTTTTCAACTGTCTACCGCGAACACCGGTTAACCTATGAGAGTTACATGGAAGCTTATTTGATCTGGAGATCACGCACTACCGTCGGTGGGCGAGCAGACCATTCTGTTAGACAACCCCATTTCGAGTGTTCAGGAGACTCAAGCAGGAGACTCAAGCAGAGATGCAATAATCGGCATAATACCGTTATCTTCAGTGAACACAGATGCAAAATATTCATTGAAACTCTCAGAAGAATGATGCTACTTAGATTGTATCGTTGAGCGAGCATTCGATGATGGATTAATATATCTCCAAAATTTACCCGGTGCTTGTTTTAGAAATTTTGGGATTGTGATGCTGAAGAACCTTTGTTTGGATTCTTTCACAAGTATCTTAAGATTCCTTCCAAGGCAACGAATGGTGGATGGAGTCTGAATGCTAGGATTCTTTTTATAATTCTTACGTTTTCGTTTTAATTGTCTCTTTGAGAGTATTATTTCTCTACTTATATCCAAAGGCTTCTATTGCTAGTTTTCTCTGTATGCTTAGGTATATACAGCTTTATAGAAGACATAACCAAATTAGCAAAGTACTCCCAGAGACAATCAGCACTCTGATTATGCATATAAAGACCAGAGAATCTCTCATAAGGGTCCTCTAGCAATTCTAGAACCCCAACATCATCACGTATAGCAAAGTTTAACACAACATTTTTGGGGGGATGGTTGACAGTATTGGCTGAAATGCTTAATAACAGCACTACAAGTTTATGGTCCGAGATACCATCACTGGTCTCACAGTCGATTAGGAAAGGCAACAGGTGATTAAACACGAAAACAAGGTCAAGGATAGACGAAGAACGGGCACTGATTCTAGTATAGTCGGTCACCACCTGGTTTAAACCAAAACAAAAAACAAGTTCTAGAAGCTCATTGCAATTCGAAATTTCTGTATCTCCAGGAGAGTAAGCATTCCAGTTTATTCCAGGCAGGTTGAAATCCCCCAAGAGTATAATATTATCTCCTTGTTGCATATTGCACTCCATAAAGTGCCGCAGACAAGAAAGAACCTGGACTAGTGAATTTGGTGGCCTATATACACCGCCTATGTGGACGGAACGATTCTTAAAAACTATATTAATCCAAACTGCCTCAATATCAACGGGGACAGGAAGTATAATAAAGCCAATATTATCGCGAATCATTAACGCAACTCCCCCACCTCTATCACCCCGGTCCTTCCTTACCATTACATAAGACTTGGGAGTTACCTCGCTATCTAATATATCTTTATGAAGCCATGTCTCAGTAATCATTATAATATCCGGATCGTGCTCTAAAATCACAGCTTCGATATCCTCGACCTTATTTAGTATGCTTCTTGCATTCACATTCAATATCCTGAAGGAATATCGCTTTCCAAAGTTCAAGCGGGGTCATCCTGAGGGCGTGCTTGACATTCATAGCGCTCTTTCGTGATTTCATTCCACGCATAAAGGACATTATTGACTTTGATTTTGTCATATACAAGTTTAACCTTTGCTCCCTTTGACCTTTCCTCCTGTGTAGAAACCCATAGACATTTCCGTACCTCAACAATCATTTTCGAATAATCCTCACTGATGCTTATATTCGTACCCTTAAGCATAGAGCAATGACGTAACATTTTAGATTTGTCTCTGAAATCAGTCACCCTCAGGATGATGGGTCGGTCTCTACCTTCAATCTTTTTACCTAGGCGATGGATTCTTTCAATTGAATTCATTTTCAGCTTCAAAATGCCGCTAAACACATCACCGTTCACCTTTTCCAATAAAACATCACCAGTTTCCCGTCCATCTTCTTCAATTCCTCTCATTATCAAGTTATTTCGCCTGGACCTGTTTTCAAGAGTTCATCAACCTTTCGGTCGAGAGCATTTAAATTCCGGTCATGTTCATGCAGACAGACCTCAACTTTAGATAGTCTACTATAAACAACATCGAATTCCTTCAAACGTTCTTCTATGGAAGAAAGTCTCGTATTCATTTGAACCAACTTTGCTTCAGAAGGGGCCTGTTTTTCCTGAATTTCAGAAAGTTTACCCAAGATCACTTTCTGCGTTTCAAGAAGTCCCTTTATCATTTCCGTCTTAGTAGGCCCAGGATTTTTTTCAACGTCCCCTGATAACGACAACAACATTCCTGCCAAAGAGAAACATTCGCCGATACAACTCACAATAGTATGTGGACACGGCAGCACGACCAGACAAAGGTAATCGCTACGAAAAACATATTTCTTATCACTAACCTGCATGTAC
This sequence comes from Dermacentor silvarum, assembly GCF_013339745.2. NCBI lineage: Eukaryota > Metazoa > Arthropoda > Arachnida > Ixodida > Ixodidae > Dermacentor > Dermacentor silvarum. The sequence continues at coordinate 38,010,865 of NC_051154.1, forward strand.
AAAGGTACGTGAGCCAAGTCACGGCCGTGCCGCCGAGTCCACTGAACTCCGTCACTGCCGCAGCTTCTTTTATGCCCAAGAATCCGGCATGCCGATATCTTAGTGACGTCAGGGTGCCCGAGGTAGGTGCGCGGTAGACAATGTCCACGTGCAGATTCAACCATGGCTTGCCAGAAACGGCGCTCGAATTGTGAAGCCAGCCTTGATCGACGATGGACGAAGGCGAGACCAGCGGCGCTTTTCGCGGAACGGTGCACTCCATCCGCCCGTCCCACAGGTCCGCCACCAATTAAGCAGCACCCGAGCACAATCGGCATGTACAAAGGTTCGTGAGCCAACATTGTCACGGCCGTGCCGCCGAGTCCACATCTCTAATCTCACTATAGTATAATATCTTCAAGCATACTTTTATTCTTTACGGCCATAATCTGTCAGGGACTCTGGGTAACTCAGCAACACTTCCAAACATATACGCAACTTATTTTTCTTCTGTGCCTTTTGTGGCTTCCACATTTTGCCTGCGGGTGATTGGGGTGGGTGGAGCTTCTTAAAGACACTAGTCCGATGACGCCTGTGTTTCCAATGCTTTTACAGACGTGCAGAGTTACGAAAGGCGGGACAATCACGCAGCAGCTTTTCGCGCTCGTGCGAATGTTAGCACGTTCGGTGCGGTTAGACGAACGTTGCATTCGCTGTTCCCAGGTTGGTCATGGCAGGACCTGCTTTCATTGCGCCACTCGGGTCGATATTACTTTCGATGGTCGCCCAAGTTCTCGTATAACCACTATAGATAGCTCGTGATCACAGCCCCGTCAGCAGTCGCTCTGTCGTTTGATTGCCACTGAGTAATTTGAGGAAGTGGCTTTGAGTGCACCGTTTAATCTCCTTCATTCACATCATATGCGCGATGGCTGTACTCGTGGACCATACGATAGCAGAATCACTCAGCTGTCGGATGCGATCCTCTCAGCTGCAACGGGGTCGGCACTGATATATGTTTTCGCAAGAAACCACAATGAAGTCCCCCGTGTGATCGAGCTCCTCCAACGCGACAGATCTCTGCAAGTCTGGCGCACACTTAATATCGACGCGTGTCAGAACCGCACGTTATGTTCTTTCACACGGCGCCTGTCCACGGTGCACGGTAAAACAAGAAATGTGTGTTTGGACGACGTATACGGCTACACCAGGAGAGTTTTTCAGCGAGTATCATTCGCCTCACGCTCTCAGACACTGACGTGTTTCTACGTTAAAAGAAGCAGCATATCACAAAACGCACGCTTTTATGTATGTACTCAATTTATTATTCTTTTTTTCACTGTTGACATCAGTATGTGTTTCTCATGTGCAGAACTTCTCGTTCAGAATTTTGTTCGGAATTTTATCATTATGCGTGAGATCAGGCTTTCATCCCTGCCCCCTCTTTCAACTTCTTTCTCTTTCTTTAAAGGAAACTAAATTTTCTCTCTCACCCGGCCCCACAGCTTAGATTTACATTGTTAAGTGAGACGGTTACGTTCCCGTCGGCCGCTTCGTGATCTTGAACCCATCGGTTTCATCGCAAAGTGCACCACTTTCTCCTTTCTTCGTCGCTCTTTTTTTTTTTTTTTTTTTTTGTGCGCTTGCCTTCTTTCCCGTGCTATGTAGCAGGCCAGAACATAAACCTCCCTGGCTTTCTTATAATTTCGATCTCTCTCTGTTTCCCAATGCAGCAGTGTTTTGTGTATTCGAAGGATTTTCATGGCGGCCACACCCTTCACCTTTAAAAAAAGAGTGGAGGGGGTGGGGGGTGGGGGGAATGACACGTACTAAAAAAATTACCAAAAAAAGATAAGAAAAAAAGGCAAACGAAATCATTGGGTGCCACCCAAACGGACGGTATAGGTGATGTAATGGTGACAGAAAACAACACAAATTCTAATTTAATTTCCTTGATGTGAAAGGTTGATTGCAGCTTGTGGGGTTAAATAGAAGCCGAGTTAAATGTTACCCTCCTCCACCGAAAAGAAAGCAGACCGGCGCCTTCTTTGGCGAGAATGGTGTGTTTTCATTTACGTGATATAAACGAGAGAGAAAGCTGAGCACACGAACGGAGGTGCCACAGACACTTCGCGATGTCCGATCCCCCCCATTTTTTTTTTTTTTTAATCCGCCTCGACTGCTTGCTTTAGCTCCTGGTCAGACTTCAATACATGCACGTCCTTGAACCTAACTTTCGAAAATTCAATCGCAACTGTGAACATAACATATTTAGACGATATTCTCTCTCTCTCTCTCTCTCTCTTTTTTTTTTTTTGTAACTACACTTTAACATAAGCGTGTTTCTGTCGTTGCAGTAACATGTGCACGTAAACATGCCTCTCGAATGTTTCTAGTTTTTAACCATCGCTGATATCTAGTTATGAAATTCACCAAGGCGAGAAGAAGAAAAAAATAGAGTCCTGTTTAGAGCCCAGAAATTGCTGTTTCTATCTTTTTTCTCCTAGTATGTAACTTGATGCACGCGGGTTGAATCTACGATCTGGCAGAGAAAATATAAACGCCACCGTTTGCCACTTTTCATTCCACGCTGTGTACAACAAGACTTTCTCAGAGATGTTGCGAAAGCTGCAACGTGCGCGTCCGCGTCGAGCGTGCGTAGAGTAATACAGCCTTTAAAGCCCCGAGTTTCGAAGTGAGGAGGCGTGAACGTACGTATATCTACACAAGGCCCACGTCGCCACATGACTCACACGCCAATGAGTGAAGAATGTGGCAAACAATTTCGAGCTCCGCGTCCGGGTCAGCCCCGCGTAGCCCGAAGGGAAGGTAGCGAGCGACCGTACAGGCAAGGTGACTGTGACGTCACAAAGCATAGTTTTCGTGCCCGCGTCGTGCGATGTCTGCGTTTTGGTTTCGCTTGACGCCTGTGGTGCAATTCTCATTTGAATTCTTTCATGGTATATTACATTTTTACGAAGGTGTGCACAGGAAGCAATGTTACTTATTTACGTATATGTACATTTTTTTTTATGCTCAAGAAAAGACGATTACTTACGGCTTCCGCATTCTGTTAACGTGAAGGCAGTCTTCGAACGTATTACAAACTCATCATGTCACTGCCAAACGACTGTGCATCGTCTTCAATTTGTTTTATGCACTCTCCTGCTTTTATGCACTGTTTTATGCACTCTCCTTTTATGCACTATCTACTGCTAGGCCGCAGTGGTTGTCATATACGTGGGGCTCAGTTTTGCATGGTGAGGACAGGTCAGGTTCCCGAAGCGTATGTAGGAGTGACGGAGATGCGACGAGAGCTTAATTTGCTACACAATCATTTGTCAGCTTCAGTCCAATGCTGCGTCTTCTGTGCGCGTTTGGTGCTAGATGCGCACCACCGTCCTTTAGCTTAAAAAAAAAAAAAAAAGTCTAAAAAATATTTTTAAAATGTCAGCAGACTTATCCATTCCTCCGGCTCTGAATTAACTTACGGCGACAGCAGCAGACTCTGCACAAGAGTGGATGCTTGGGCGTGTTAGTGTTGCATTGCTAAAACTAAGAGCGCGAAACATTTGTTTGTGTATCCCGCCATCTTCCTCAATACAGCAACTTCTTCACGTCACGCACAACGTGGACTTCGCCCGCTATACAGCATATTACTCGCTGTGCTCGTCGAGGTACACAGACGTCACCATCCTCAGAGTATGAGATGGCGCATCCCAAGCGCAAATGTCGCGCGGTAGCTCAGTGGTTATAGGGCGTTCAGCTTCCCATTGCACATTACTGCAGGGGCACGAATTCGACACCCCGGTTATAGCGGAGATGCGAAATTTCGTTTTTATTCGCCGTATGGTGAAGGTTAGTGCACTCTTATGAGTGCTAAGCTGAGGATTAGGTGATGGCTTGACGTGGACAAGGTCGGACACAGCAAACCTTAATAGAGAACCGAAAGTTAGAGGGCGCTACCGGCCGTGCGTAGAAAGAGACCAACGAGGAGTTGTGGTTTTCGGGCGCGCTGAGCCACGTGCACTTGGGTGCGCCATTTGCAAAATGTTCTGTTTGCAGATGTGACAGAAGGAAGAGCACGGGACCAGCGTTCGTCCTGTGTTCTTCATTCTGCCCGTGTTTTTAGCTCTGTTTTTTACATCATGAATGCATACCAACGAGCTCGCCTTCAGACCATTTCAAGTTCTACTGCTGTTGCAATGAAAGAAAAAGAAGCGCCACCTACACATCAATCCGCACATAGGGGCTGGATGCTCCGAATCCGCCGTCGCCTATCAATAAACATCGCTTTATCGCTGATTGGGTTCGTCTCCTAACGCGTTCTATTCGCTGCAGTCGAGAGTGCATGTTTTTTTTTACTTTTCGCTGTAATAACACACACACGCGGTGGTTGCCTCGAAGGAATGCCACCACATAGCACATCCAGAATCCATGGCAAAGCCCTCCGCCCCGTTGTTCAAGTTTCACTTTCCATACCGGGAAGCAGATAAAAATGTATTCATACCTATGGTCGATGAGTCTGGAAATATATTGTACAGCGCCTGCAACAAGCTGCAATATTTCTAGACGCAGTCGTGTCTACATAATGCTTTCACAAAGGAGTAGAAGGAGGAGATTTTAATGAAGAGAACGGAGGAAAATCTGGCCTCGAGAGCGTGGCTCCTGACGAGGGGGAGAGGGGGGGGGGAGGACTGGAAGGGTAAGAGAGAGGTAGACGGCAGGTGACGACTCCGTATAGTACAATGATCTACTGTACACACGTATTCCAATACGCGGATGTGAACTATAGGCGCACTACGGCGCAGGAGTAATGTGTCCACACAAAACGTTCTCGCGTAAACACATTTCGCACTGTCTCCACACCACACATGTTCTAGAGACGAGCCCACTTCGCATGGACAGTTCAGCAGGGATATTATGGCACATTGGGCATGGACAACCCGTCTCCATGCACGCAAAACCTCCAGAGCCAGGAGTCCTGACGGACGGCCAAAGCAAACTTGAGTGTCCTTCGCCCAGTCGCATATTGAGGGCACACGCAAATTATGTGGTATATGTATATTCTCTGGAGTGTGACAGACGCAGCAGTGAGGGTTCCGTGGAGTAAGTGATACGTATCCAGAGGGAGCCGTTTGGATACGTATCCGTATCAGTACCTAAAGGATAAAAAAAAGAAAACAGGGCTTTTCGGTGAGTCATAAAGCAAACGACACACACGACGCTGACGATACGGCGCTCGCGTGTGTCGTCTGCGTGATGTCCTGCCGAAAATCAGTTTAATTAAGTCACTCATAAGACTCGGCACGGCACAATTCAATCACGGAGTTGGTTCTCCATCTTGTATTGCTAAGCCAGCACAGGGACCACGTTGAGGAAAATAGTGCCCGAGTTGTAAGCAGGACCTCAACACCTACAGCGGGGTGTGACGAGGAAGAAGCCGGCAACCGCCTCGCTCGCGGCGAAAGCGGTTTTCGCCGCATCGGTAATGGAGAAAATTATCGCCTCTTTTTCCAGCCAGATGTATGCGGGACAGCTGCGATCGCATCACAAATTACTCGATCGTGGCGGCCAACACGAATATAGTACAGAGTGATTCAATAAACAAATATAACAGGAACGGGAAAAGGAGTACTAAATCAATGACGTATTTGTACCATTTTTTTTTGCTTTTATTTTGGCCGACTATTTGCGTTCTAGCGAAAATAAAGCTGCTAATTGGACAGTCTGTGCAGGGGACAGGGTATGAGAGTACAGCGAGGTGTGTGCGATTCCTGACGCGCGGCGTATATACCAAAGTAGCAACCAGAGTTCACGCAGCTTTTTCAAAGAAATGTTTCTCAAAGCGGAAACCGTATATAGCCCAATCGATGTCCTATTTGCTCGCCGCATCCACGCACTCACAGGCAAAGGTAAGCACTCGTCTGCGCAGGAGTCAGCACCGATTAACCTGTCCGTCACACGCATCCGCAGAAGCCTTTGATGGCACATGTGGTGAAACCGTACAAGACGGCAGACCACGCACTGCACCTCGGCTTCCCTGACGTGGGTACAGAGCACATATGCGCCTTGGCCAAGGCTCATCATAATGAAGGGAGGGGGAAAATTGGAGGGAGGGGGGGGGGGGGGGGTCGGGTGTATGCTTATAAGGCATATTATGGCCACGCGGTGCGCGCGCGTGTTCGCGCGAACATAAACCAGGCAGGGAGACCCGCCCAGCTATCGGCTGCCACTGCAGGCGAACCGACGAAGACGTAACCAAAGCGCTACGTACAGGCACAAGCAGCAACGCTCCCAGCCGCACGTGGTGCGCTCGTGTTGGTTTCTCGTACATCCGCCTCAGGAAAACCCGCCAACATTCATTCCGCCCGCCGCCGTGTGTCTGCCGCGCATCGTGAAGACGATCGGTCGCTACGCAATCAAGTGAACTTCTGGGCCCGTATTCACGAAAAGCTCTTACGCTAGAATTGTGTGTAAGAGAAAAATTTCAGACAATCCTGACGCTGGACATATCATTAGCGAAAGCGGCCAGCCAACGGCAAAGGGCAGTTACGAACGAAAAGCTTTGTGAATTCGGCCCCTGTGTTTCTAACTGGACCGCTAAAAAAAAGCGCACAGGCTTCGTCGGCGCTTGATGCTCCGGGCCTGACGGCACACACCGTGGGCGGGTGCCGAATACGAAATACGTACTGTCGGTGTCGAAAGTTAGGGGGGGGGGGGGGGGGGGGCTCAAGATCGCGAAAAAGAAAAGGAAAATGGCTGGATTTTATATACTTTTTAATCCGGTGATAATATACGAACTCAGTACAAGCTCCGCTCACAAAAACACTCTGCATCTGCCCTCTGTGCCTGCACGCTCCCAAAAGAAGTTCCCGCGAGACTTGGATATTGAAAGAAGTTTGTCTCCGTTGTGACGTCATTAAAATAAGTGAACGTAACTGGAGGCTGATCCACCCGAATTCTCTTTGAATCGGACAGTGGTGCATTTTCCACTGCATTCTTATCATTTGTCGCCGAATATATAGCCACGCCGTATATTATATACGTTTGCAGAAGCGCCTGATTGTACGGCGAACGCTTCCGCCCGGCAATACGGGGCACGTACAAGGCATAGAACTATCATATTATTGAGCTGCTGATATGGAAACTTGCCAAACTTGCTTTAAAGCTGTCTGTTTTCGTGACATAGGCGCGAAACCTAGGTATTCAAAGAGAGAAATTTATTACAAGAATAAAACTGAGAGGTCGGCCTGAACCACTATGTTCTAGCCTGCTACTCAGTGTTCGTGTAAGGGAAACAAATGTAGAGGGAGGAAATAAAGATTATGAGGATAACGACAGAAAAGTAGTCGCGCATTCATTAAAAATAAAAAATAAAAGACTGGAAGCATTTGTTACAGCCACATATCCAGTTCATCTTCTCTCAAGAAAGTCCCAGTGGCCTTCCTGGCCTGACACGCAGAGTATTTTGGCCATGGACCCAAATGAAGACATTTAGAAAGCATAGCCGGTTGTCGATACGTGCCAAAGATCCAGCCATTGATTATCTGGAATTCAAACTCGCGCCACTATATATCCCATGCGACCAAAGCAGTGTTGTACTGTTCACTGGCTGCAGGCAGAAACCATATGCGGAAATTCAGCTCTTTCGCGGAACAAGCATAGCATAACGGCTGGCCAGTGCACCATTACGATACTGACTACGCGACACGGCATCCGTATAGATGCCGTTGCTGTTGTACAGATGCCGGTCTGTTGAACAAAGTGGCGGGAAATATAGATCTGTCACATTTGTCGGCGCCGGAGAGCCGAGAGATAGAAATGGTGATCCGCATTACTGTGCCGACATGCATCAATTTATGGTGCAGCACTGCCTCGAAGCAGCCAATCTTATTTATACTTCTCGCAGCGAAAGCCACCAGGAGGATCTTCTGCAGGATTTCTTTTTCTTTGTTTTTTTTAGATGAAAATAAATAGAGAAGAGTGACCATTTGCTGGTTGGCGGCTACTCCTGTTCACTTGGTGACTAATATATAAAACATTTTTTAAATAAATAAAAAAACAATTATTGCATCAGTAGCTGCCTGGACTACTTTCGCAAACAGGTCTTAGCGAAAGCATTCGGTTTTACGAAGTAAATTTTCGTTTAATTAGCCTGACAGGTGCGCGAAAGAACGCGCCTGCGACCGCTGATAACGCGCGAGGTCTCGATGACATGATCGATGTAGTCACGCCGTGTCCAGCAGTATTCCGCTACTGACCATAATGTTGGTTCGTGAGTATACCGAAAGTCGGCCCTGCTACAGGAGTATAAAGCTTCATGTTCAATACAGTGCTCCGGAATATACCACAAGACTGCCGTATAGTATACTCACCGTGGTTGCTTAGTGCGGCTTTCGCGTTCCGCGACCTGCTAAGCACAGGTCGCGGGATATTTGATCGGCCGGGATGCGGCGTGCCTCGTAATCAGCTTGTGGTTTTGGCACGTAAAACCCAAGATTTTTCGTAAAATTTTCGTGACCAAGCAGCTAGAGCGAACGTTCTCCGGGCTGAGCCTAGTTGACCTCACTGTACTTTAATTAAAAACTAATTTTATCTAAAAACAGTAATAAGCAATTCTGACTTTTTACGAGATACTAGTGAAGGTTGTTCTAGCATTATGGAATTGCTTTTTTTTTTTTTCACTATCGCTTCACTGCGGCACGGTGCCTGTGGGTTGTAAAACGGTTAAAGTAATACCAATTGATAAATCGTATGCGGCGATCTCATCATTTCATAAACAACAAGTTCAAAAATCTGGTGATACTCGTGACTGTTCTAATTAAGGGCCCATCTCAGACGTCAGTTTTCTGTAAAACAATGAAGCACGTTGTTTACTCTCAAATTATAAGATTTCTCGAATCTAACTTCTTTTTTCTCCGCGAACACGGTTCTCGCAAAATGTTCTCCCGTGTTTTATTATAACGACGAATTCCATAATCTCGACACAGAATGTCTTACTGACTGTATATTCCTTGATATTTCAAAGGTGTTTGGCAAACATATACCACACGTTACTACTATATAAGCTCAGTGCCCTAACTAATAACTATAATCATCATCATCATCATCATCATCATCATCATCATCATCGCCAGCTTATATTTATGTCCACTGCAGGACGAAGGCCTCTCCCTGCGATCTCCAATTACCCCTGTCTTGCGCTAGCTAATTCCAACTTGCGCCTGCGAATTTGCTGACTTCATCACTCCACCTAGTTTTGTGCCGTCCTCGACTGCGCTTCCCTTCTCTTGGTATCCATTCTGTAACCCTAATGGTCCACCGGTTATCCATCCTACGCATTACATGGCCTGCTCAGCTCCACCTTTTCCGCTTAATGTCAACTAGAATATCGGCTATCCCTGTTTGTTCTCTGATACACACCGCTCTCTTCCTGTCTCTTAACGTTGGGCCTAGCATTTTTCGTTCCATCGCTCTTTGTGTGGTCCTTAACTTGTTCTCGAGCTTCTTTGTTATACATGTATTTAAATAAACAAAATTCGTTCGCAAGGAATGATTACGACAAAGCTTCCGACCCGACGGATGCGCTGAAGTATTCGACACAGTGAACTACGACAAATCAGCTTTGCGGAAATTGCAATACGGAGGAAGTTTCATGAGAAGTAAAAACGTTATTGTTTTCTGTATGCATGCATTCTTAACGCCTTCTCACCTCTCCTATATACAGCGTCATAGGCAGCCAACTATCAGTGATCACCTGCAATTGCAAATGGAAAGGTTTCATTGATTGAAAGCAAATACACTTTATCGTTTGCATACATATGTTCGGCCTTTGCTCAGCGTAACAATCGCCAGGTACCGTCGATTTCGACGCGAAGTTTTACCAACAGGGGTCATGCAAAAGTGCGTTTTGACAGCATTAAAAAAAAAAAAAAATCCTCGAAGACAGCGACATTGTTGGGTGTTATTAACTCATGTATAAAAACGTTTTCTTTATAAGATAGTTCTTTATTTGTACTGTGACTGTGTATACGACACGAGAAAAAGAGAGAGAGAGCTCTTTATTGAAAAGCAGAGAGGTTTGCCGGCGTATAGGAGCGTAGCAAGGGAAGGTGTGAAGGGAGAAAAGGACCATAGGAGGAGGATGGCGGAAGAAAGCGAAAAAATATATATATATATATATATAAGTATTGTCACTTGACATCTTCATTTCGCGTTTGTGTTCCCACCCGCCGTAATGGCTTTGGCATTGCGCTGTTAAAGCCCGAGGGCGCGGGAGCGAATCCCGGCCGCAGCGGCCGCATTTCGATGGGGGTGAAATGCGGCCGCTGGCTGCCGGCTTTTTATACGACGTAATAGTCCGAATAACAGCTGAATCTTCGAGATGAAGCCAATTGATTGAATGTGTAATAATACAATCACTGTAATTGACCCTAACGTGCAAATCAGGGGCCAGATTCACAAAGATTTTCTTTCGTAAGTTCCCTTTGCCATTGGATAGCCGCCTTCGCTGATTATATGTCCGGCATCCGGATTGGCTAAAATCTTTTCTTACGAAAAACTCTAGCGTAAGAAGTTTTTGTGAATTCGGGCCCAGGTTGTTTGCAGATGATTGCGTACTTTTTCAAGAAATCACTTCAACTAACGATCAGAACCAATTGAACCCCGCTCTTGCTAACATTTTTGAATGGTGTGAAACATGGGATATGAAGCTTAATACTGATCAGACCGTGTTTCTTCGCTTCTCTCGCCAAGAAGCTCCGCTCTTATTTACGTACACGCTAGGTTCGGCACCACTGCGGGAAGAGACTCAATACAAGTACTTAGGTGTTACACTTAATAATACTTTATCCTGGAATTTACATATAGATAAAATTTGCGCTTCTGCGTTCCGTAAATTATGACATAAGCTTAAAAATTCACCCCGAGTGTAAAATTACTTGCGTACAGTTCAATAATTAGACCAAAACATATGAACATGCATGCGTTGTTTGAAACCCGTTTCCTAAACACAATATTACGCGTCTCGAAAAGGTACAGAGGAAAGCTGTAAGGTTTATTTACTAAAAATGTTCTCCGTATGACTCACCCTCTGAAATAATGCAGGCTAATGGCATTCAATGCCATTAGCATTGCATTAGTTTTAGTTTTATTGCATTGCATTGCATTAGTTTTAGCATTGCATTAGCATTAGTTTTCCAACAAAGTAGGAAAACTTTACGTTTGCAATTTCTGTTCTTGCTGTGGAATCGGGACCTAGCAATTAACCCATCACGCTATCTATCGTCTCCAAAATCAAGGCATACTCGCCACCATCATCCTAATTCGCTGACACCGTACTTTGTACGAACAGATTTATTCAAGTTTTCATTTTTTCCTCGCACTGTAACCAATCGGGATGATTCTTTATTGCCTTTCGCCACAATTTGATGTTTTGAAACTTTATCAACTTTCTTTATATTTGCTTTGTTTATCTTTTTACCCACCCTGCTTGGACCTGCACAAGGTTTGCAGTATTTAATAAAGTAAGTAATCGAACAAGAAGTCGAGTGCTCGACCTTGCGTTGATGGAGAGTGCGAGGGACCTAATATGCGCTGTAGTGTTAACGAACTTGGACAGATTGTTGCAGTGTTTGTCCCGCATATGACCCCTTCATCCCTGTACGCTCTACAGCCTAGTAAAATATGTTCGATCGATTCCACTGAGCCACAGTTGCCTCAACAGGGGCTTGCAGTTTGACCAAGGCAGTAAAGGAGGTTGTTTTCTTACGCCACGTCAAGTCGCAGCCGCTGGTAGAGTGTCTCTAAATCCCGTGGTAGTCGTCTTGGAAGCCCTTGATTCAAGTTCAGAGTCAATATAGTACAGAAATTCGTAGTATCCGAGGGAGGAGGACCAGAGTTTTTTTTTTTTTTTCCGCTCCTTAAGAAGAAACTCCTTTTTTGATGCTGATGCCTCAGTTCCTGTAAAAAAAAAAATCTTCTGTGAATTTATGATTTTGGTGAAGCAGCACGCACTTGGAAAAAGCGCCCGTGTATGTCCTCATCATTAATGTTTGCGTGAACGTCTTTTTTTTTATTTTTTCAAGTGTGCTGCTTCACCAAAATCATCAACTAGCCAACTATTCAGTAGGTATATTAAATGAATTTATGAGTTTGTATATTCCTTACGAGCCACTTCATCTGCTTTTTCATTGCCTGATAGGCTGTGGTGCGATGGAATCCACTGAGAGGTTACGAGGTGACCAGCTTTAGATGCTAAGTGATGTAAGTATGTTATGTCGTTAATAGCCAGGTGGTAGTTCGAGTTGGTTTTTCTCAAGCGCAGACATTGTAAAGCTCCTTTCGAGTCAGTAAAGATCGTTCAATGTCGCTGAAGATGCGGTAATAGGTATCTGATCGCTTCTTTGATCGCACAAAGCTTGGCTAAATTCGGTGATGTTGTTCTTTAAAGGCGATAAGATAGTGTTTTTTTCCTGTGGAGGGCATAAACAATCCGCAAGATGAGCTTGGAAGTATTGATGAGACATCAGCGAAGATATTCATTTTATTTATTTAACAATACTGTGAGCCTTCTGCACAGGCCCAAACAGGAAAATGGGGTAGTAAAAATTCCCATGAGCATGGGAATAACAGGGAAAAAAGGAAGAAAAATAAAAACTGTCATACAACAATGGCATTCAACACAAGAAACTTTCTTTGTTTCCCTTGAATCAAGAAGGAATAACAAAAGGGGCTCACACCAGTTAAAATATTAATCGTATGACATTGTAGTTACGTGGGTTATATAAAATACAACTCTTCAGTACATTGCAATAGTTACATCTCAAATCATAAAGTGCATGTGCACCATTGTCCAAGCATTCATCCAACGCATTATATTGTGAACTACGCGCTCAGGTACTCTCATGCGCAACCAAAATATGGCTCTAATTTTGCAACAAAGCCATCCACAGAATTTCATTCAACAATTTTATTTGGCAACGCATTCCGGATTTCGATTGCCCACGGAAAAAAAAATGAATGCTTTAACGGTGTCGAAGTGTGTTTATGATGACAGGTTCTGATGGAGTGTCGATGCGGTGGCTGCACGTAATCTCGCTTATTTATATTAATATTGCCATGATATAGCATAAAAGAAACTTGATAACAGCTACACGACGCCGGAAAACAAGGGCCGGCAGTGCTGCTTGGTTTCTAAGAGCGCTTACGCTCTCGTGTCGAGAATATTTAGGGTATAGAAATCTCAACGCATGATTTTGGATACTTTCTGATTTCTGTGCAAGTCCTTTCTGGTACGGGTTCTACACTATGCTACCATGCTCAAGAATCGGCCCTCCAAAAGTTTTATATTCTGTTAGTTTCGCATAGAATGGTGCTGCAGTTAATTTCCTTCGCAAGAAACCGAGCGGTCGGTAGGCCTTCGTACTATGTTATCAAAATGAGTATTCCATTTCAACGCACTTGTAAAGATTACGCCTACATATTTTACTGTGTCAGTAAAATATGTAGCCCATTATATATCATTGAATTTAAAGACCTTCTTTCGATGATTTATGGTCATATATTTTGTTTTCTTAACATTAATTTCCATTCCCCACATGTCGTTCCAACGGGTTATATTGTTTAGTGTAGTATTTAATCTAAGCTGGTCATCGATTCCTCGCGCGCAAGTGTAAATTACCAAGTCACCGGTGAAGAGCCGCGATTTCACTCCATTTTCTGCGCAACCAGCGATGTCATTAAAGGGCATAAGAAATAAAATGGTCCCAATATGGACCCCTGTGGCCCCCCTGAATAAACTTCGAGTTAGTCAGAGTCACAACTATTTATGGCAACAAAATGGGTTCGGTTTGACAGATAGGCTGCTGTCCATTCTACTATATTGTGTGCAATTCCAATAGAGCCAATTTTCTCGATTAGTTTACACTGCACGACACGATCATAGGCCTTCGAAAAATCAATAAGAATGGTATCAGCTTGGAATATGGAGTTAATTATCGATGCGAAATCATGTGTTATCTTTCATAATTGTGTTATAGTTGACAAACCTTTTGTAAAACCGTGTTGAACAGGATATAATGCGTTATTTTCTTCTAAGTACGTCATGGCGGATTCACTTACTATGTGTCCCATTCATTTACAGCAGCAACTTGTTAGTGATATTGGTATGTATGTCTGCACGTGTAATTTATTGCCTTCTTTATGAATGGGGATTACTTTGGCTCATAGCCAATCCGTAAAAAGTGCACTTGTACCCAGCGATTCAGGAAATATAATCTGCAACAAGGGAGACAGTTGCTGCGCGTATCGTTTCAAAAATACATTCGATATATTATCGGGCCCGGCGCCTCCTTAGTGTCTATTTGCAAAAGCACGTTTAAAATTCTCGACTCTGTTATCACAATTTCGTGCGTCAGCAACTGCCACAAGCGCACTCGAGGTTGGCGAGCGCGTGAAAACGGATTGGAAATAGGTGCTAAATGTATTTGCTACAATGCGCCACTTCGATATATTTCACTGCTCACGCCTTCTGGCTTCGATAAGTTGTCTAGACGAAGTTAACATATGTGCCGTGTTCGAGTATTCCGCCCTGATATGCTGTTTGTCACATAGCTTCTTGCGGCCGGGGCTTTGCTTTCTTAGAATCTGCCTCACGGAAAAGCTGTCGTATACGTGGAGACAACATCGTCCATGGAGGGCAGAGTGGTGGCATTATTTCTTGTGCTTGCGTGGAGATCGCAAGCTGAATGCAACCAACGGTGTCACCAAAGCCTGAATTTCATTTTGTTGTTGCGATGCGGCTCACAAGAGGCTTCATTACTTGAAGTATGTGCCTATTATAAGATGAATACGGGTCGTTTCTTGAACTTGTTGTAGGTCAAGAGGAAAGCACTTAGCTTCCGCTCCAGTTATCACACAAAACGAGTCTTAGGGAAGATCAAGGCAGATACGTAAGCAATTATTTCGTGCCGCTTACATGTTTTTCTTGCTCGTAGAGAATAGCCGCTGCACAGCTGGACGGCTATAGCGCAGTGTACCGTCGACATGGGCATTGTGGACCTGTACCATGGAGCGGCAGTCGCTACCCCATCGCTTTCCAGCTATGTATACTATAGCTCATCAGCTGAGATACGCCGCAAATCCGCTCGCGTAATCTTTTAACCTCTTGCATCTACCATAAAGATATTCCGGTCAATCATGATGTCAAGAAACCTTTGAGTCTGGGTGTAGCGACGGGCTCGACCGCCAACTATCAGCGGATAGCGATCCATCAACTTGCGAGGGAAAGGGTGACGGTTGCAGTCTTCTACACAGCTGCTATAGATACGTCGACATATTCCGATTACTCTTTGACGTCGCTCTTGAGTAGCTCGACGAGAACGCGACGCACTCCAAATACAGATGTCGTTTGCGTATAGCGCGTTGTTAACACTTTTTGTTAAGGACTTATTAAGATGTATAAGGTTGAAAAGTATAGGGCTGAGGACAGCTCCTTGAGTGACTCCTTTTTCGACAGCATAGGAAGAAGTTGGGCCTTCGTGTGTATCCATGAAAAGTTGCCGCCCTCTCAGATAACGGGAAATCCATGAATAAAGCTATCCTCCAAGGCCAACAGCCTCGAGGGCATCGAGGATTGCTGTATATAGAGCAGAGTCAAAGGCGACTTTGATGTATAATAAAAAACTGCGATTGAAGCGCGTCCCGAAGCTATTTATTTTCCTACTGCTGAAACAAAACCAATAATGTTGCCCAGTGCCCATTTGTTTTGCCGAAATCCGTTCATTTCCTCCGGGTACACGTCTCTTGATTCTATATGAACCAAGTCATCCTTTTGTGAATCACTTTTTCCATTACATTACCGACACAGCTAAGGAAGGCTATAGGTTGAAAAGAAGCAAAAATATTTGTCGGCTGCTTACCTGGCTTGATTTCTGGGATACTTTTTGAAGCTTTCCACGTAGAAGGAACATCACTACCCGTCCGTGAGGAAGTGTAAACATCTAGGAGACGGAGGCGGCAGTGGCGGCACAGACGCGCAAGAGCCTCACAGCTGGTGCCGTCGTCACCGGGTCACCTTGTCATCTATGGCCACCTATATAGTTCCTATTGTACGATATGGTGTATGATATGGTGTATGACATGTGGTATCATTGTTCGCACTGGTGCTTTGAGAGTTTCTTTGTAATGTCACTGTGTTGTTTTGACTGGTATGTGATATGACTTCGCTGTGTGTGAATTAACTGTTATTCTGCTCTACTTCGACAGCAGCCGCCAAAGACATGGGTGATTTTCACGGATTCAAAAGCAGCCCTACAAAGTATGTGGAACAAGCGCAAGCGAGATAATAACCAACCTGCAGCATTTGACATTGCTAATCTTCACCACAGGGCTAAGATTGCTGGACATTGCATCAAGTTCCAATGGATACCTGTCCATGCCGGTATTTCGGAAAATTAAAAAGCTGATGAAGCTGCCCGAAATAGACTCCAATACCACAATTTCAGAAAAACATTTTTTACCAAAGCCGACGCTTCAAACATGGCAAATATATATATATATATATATATATATATATATATATATATATATATATATGCCAGTCAAGAAAAAGACCGCCTCTGGAATCTGCTGCTTCACCAAGAAAACTTTCTGCGTTATATTGACCCAGAAATGAGATCGAAAATTCCACGACCACTTCCTCGACACTTTGAGACATTGTACCATCGTCTTCGACTGGACGTGGCATACACGAACAATTATCTGTACCGCATAGGACGTACCACTAACATCTACTGTGATAACTGTGGTAACTTAGAGACAATGGAGCACATATTACTAGAGTGCCTCGCGTACCACGACGAGAAACAATTTTTTGAGCAACAAATGAACATGATTTGCCACGATCCGTTAACATTACCCAGCATCTTAGGTCTAATGCTCGGCCCTTCAAAACAGCGGCGGGTTTTGGATTTATTGTTCAAATACCTGTCAGAAATTTATTTAATTGGAAAGCTTTAAAGATTCACCATTTCATATAGAAAAGCCTAAATTTACCCGCAATCTCACCTGTAAGTATCAGGTCCACTTGCGCATTTCATACTTATTTTTATTCTCTTTTTTTCCCACTCTCCTCTGGAATCTTTTAATCCCATTCCCCATCCCTATACAGAGAGTAACATGCCAGTGGTTGTATACACGCCGGCAAAAATCTGTTTTTTTCTAATAAAGAATCTCTCTCTCTGCTCTATCTCCTACTAAACTGTGCAAAAGTACACAAGGCTATATACGTAGCAGTACCATCTGTTCAATAGAGAGAGAAGGAGTCGCCGGCGCACCGTATATTTGTGCGCCAACATTTCCTTCTATCGTGCATCGCGACGGAAAGCGCTGATCGACATTGTTGCGCTGTAGACTATATGACCTGGGAGTACCGAATTTGGTGTTTCCAGCAGGTATAGAACAGTTTGGTCGGGCACTGGTCGGTTTGCGAAGGCTAAAGAAACAGGAAGATTAGGACGACGAGATACGCCTATCGTTCCGCCGTCAGCTGTAAACAGTCCCACTTCCTGGTCGCTATACTTCAACGACCTCACTCGTGAAATGGCTCATCACAGGAACACTCGATCGGCTCGTCATCGTCAATTTAAACGCCACTTACGCGTGTTCAACTTGAATCAAGATGTTCTTATGAAACGGTGACGCCGCAGAGCGGTACGGCGTGGCCCACCGACAACGTGGCGGGCTTAGCTCATCATTTCATGGCCTATATGCCGTTTTCAGCCCGAGACAGCGCAAGCCTGCCAACAGGGGTGTTCCCAGCACAAGTGCGCGATATGATGACCCCTATTCTTAACAACAACGCAAGGAGAAAAAAAAAACGACCACAGGGAGAAGACAATAAAAACAGCACTAGCGATTACTGGCAACTAAAAATGTATTCCCGAAAATATCCCAAGCACTCGGTCTGTGTTCTGCGTATGTGCAACGTCACTTTACAGTTTTAGTTCATATCAATTGATGGCGCCATTGTTGTGGCTTTCTTGTGCCTCCTCTGCGTGGCCGCTATGGTTAAGGATGAATGGGTGCTGAAGAAAGCTTACCCCCTGCCTTTTTGATGACCCCGCTGAGGCCCTACCACTTGGTCACGGCCAGTGGCGTAGCCAGGAGGTGTCGCACCTGGCCTGGACTCGAACTCCCGACCTCGTGCTTACGCAGGCATAACGCCATAGCCACTCAGTCACCGAACTTTCTTGTCGCTGACTTTTTTTTTTATGATGATGGTGTTGATGAAATCTACTGAACGCGACAGGCGGGCGTTCCGCATGCTTGATGCCCCTGCTGTACACGGTCATTATTTTTCAACGGTTGCCTTCAGGACACGAAGATCACGTGTCATCACGTGCGATGCCTTGAAAGCGGCTCGAGCTAACGAAGTATAGACGACGCTGGAAGGACGGGCAGAGACAACGCCCACAGAGGTGTTTGCCCATCCCTTCGCAGACATCATTTCCGAGACTCGCGGAAAAAAAACAAAACCCACGCACCAGTATACGCCACGGACACGCGCATCTGCATCGCAAACAGCTCGGCCCGCTACCGGCAGTGGGAGAGTCACCCCAATGACAGTGGCGAGTGTTCCCTTTTTTTATTTATTTTTTCATTGAAAATAATAAATTACCAGTGCAAAGCAACATACCGCAATTACAAGTTCGTTCTTTTTTTTTTTCTTTCCATCATTTTCTCCAGACTCTTTAACTCACCCCAAGCAATACAATACAATTTTATTTCCATCAAAAAGACGAAGGAGGCTATGGGTAAAAGCTGGCCCTAAGAGCAGCTTGACAGGGGCCCACAGCCCGGCCCTCCGTGCATTGCAATCGGCGATAGCAGGAAACGTGAGACACTTCACTAAATGTGGAAACACCTATCAATCAGATGGCAAGGAAAACTTAACAAAATGCGCAGATTGACGCCAAAACTTACGTGCATCGAAAGAAGTAAAGGTAACGTGGCGATTCGTAACTCAAATTAAATGATTTATTTACGTAACGAAAAAAATGAATTTTATGGTTTCGTTGT
The DNA here is from genome assembly GCF_013339745.2 of Dermacentor silvarum. Lineage (NCBI taxonomy): Eukaryota > Metazoa > Arthropoda > Arachnida > Ixodida > Ixodidae > Dermacentor > Dermacentor silvarum. The sequence continues at coordinate 38,029,927 of NC_051154.1, forward strand.
GGAGTTCTTGAAATATCAATTCCAGTTGTATCGTGTCCATTCAAAAGTGTAGGCAGCGTACGTGACAATTTTTCTTTTGAGTAATTCGTTTTTGCAGTTACTACCTTCCAAATTTATTTATGTCGAGCGGCACATGACGTCACGTTATGTTCAAGTCCGGCAAGGTTGCTCAGAAATCTGCGATTTTCCCTAAATTCTCATTTGAAAGCAACGGTTAGCTTGTGCTGGTATAAGCCAAATATTTGTTGTACATATGCCTGTGGGAATGGGTCAGATGTATGACTGTCGTTCGAAACATTAAACAGTGTTCTTATAAACGTTTTTTTTTTTTTTTTTGAAGGAGAAATGTTTTTTACATGTTTGTGAATGTCACACTAGAAGGCAGTAATGAAGGTACGAGTATAATAGAAAAGTGTAAATAAGAGTTATTCTGAATAGGATTATAATGGGTTACACGGACGTGTCATGCCAACGACTTGGGCCAATTTTTTGGAAACATGATCGATGTGGTCATTTTAAGTCATATTTTGCGAAAAAGTTACCCCCAATATTTCAATACTACTAACCAACTCTATAGCTGTTTCTCCATATAATAAGTTAAGAGCGCCATGTACTTGTTTATTTTTGGTCTGTATAATATGCATTTCGTCATGTTTAAAATTAAAATTCGTCATCTTCTAAATTATTTACGTCAGACCATTCATGCAGTTGGGAGAGAATCAAGCTTCCCTTATTTTGAAGTTCGTTGTATAGTCCTTACCAAATAGAAATATTCAGACATCATTCGCATATAGAACATACATATTTCGCTTGTGTGGGTGTTTACGAAATCGTCAATGTATACACTAAAAAGAAGAGGTTCGAGAATACTACCCTGTGGTACGCCTTTCATAATAAGCTTCAAGTTGGAGCGGTAAGCTTGAATTTGTACAATCTGTTTTCTGTTGTTTAAGTAAGACGTGATTAACATTAACGCGTGCCCTCTGATACCATAACTTTCAAGTTTATTAAGCAGTGTATTATGGTCAATGTTATCAAAGACCTTGTTAAAATCCACGTAAATACCGAGCACTAATTGTTTTTCTTCAAAGCGTGACAAAACCGTGACAAAATAAAATCATTTTGTTCCCGGAGTGCAAGTTCCGTAGACCTAAACTTTCTAAAGCCGTATTGCGCAGTTGAAATCATATTATGTTTTTCTAGAAAGCTATTTATTTGGCAGTGCATAAGTTTTTCGAGTCCTTTGGAAAGTATAGGCAATACCAAAATCCGCCTATACTTCCTCATGCCGTTTTTATCTCCCTTTTTAAAGACAACAAGCACTTTTGCAATCCGCATTGTTCTCGGAAAACCGCCCGATGATATAAGCAAAGATTAAAAATGTGAGTAAGGTACGGAGACAAAACATCTAGCACATATTTACTTTCACGTATTTGCATGCCGTCAGCATCGCCCTGACAGCTATTCTTAAAGGAAATAAAACAAGTGAGAACTTCTTCCTCAACAGCAGGCCGTAAAAACAAAGAAAAAAGTGTTTCTTCCAGGCATAAATTCCGAAAAATTATCAGAAGAACTTGTGTCTGCACTGCCAACTAAATAATTGTTAAAAACAATTTGCAAGAGCATTGCCAGGTACTTCGATCCATTTAACTCTATCTTTTCTATCCCCGTAAATAACTTACTGCGGTTTAAGAGTGCATTCAACTTCTTCCACGAGAGATAGGTTTTACGCGAGCAACCTTCAAGTTCGAACTGAATGTATCACGACCTACTCGCCCCGATTTCTTTGTCTAGTTTGTTGCGCGGTTCGTCTTATATTGCTTTAGAACGTTAGATTCCCTACTTTTAATAAAGTCATGATATAACTTATTTTTGAAGCATATTCGTATTATACAGGTCGGGCGTTATCCAAGTTTTTCTCCTTTTTTTTACCAATATTATTTTTTTATCAGGAAAGTGACGTCTGTATAATTTTGTCATAAGATTCATGCAAGTGTTATAGGCTTCTTCAACGTTAGTAACCCATCGAATGAGTTCCAGGTCAAAAAAAGCAGCTCGTTTTTTAAGGCATCTAAATTTGTTTCAGTAACTGACTGGAAGGAAATGCACTGTTCTTTCTTGTTTTTGAAATAATTTTTTTTTCACCATCGAGTAAATTGGAAGGTGGTCACCGATATCATGTGATAAGACCCTTGCAGTAACATTTCCAGTTTCAAAATTCGTTATGAATAGGTCAAGCAATGTATCATTCTGTTCTGTGATGATATAGTTGGCAAAACAATGACGCTTTCACACCCACCTGAAGCAATTAACATTGTTAAGGCTTTTTGTGACGTAGAATTTGCTAACACGCCTATATTGAAGTCTCCTGCAGATATGAGGTAGTATTGATTGTCAGAAACGAACTGCAAGACCTGTTCAGAGAAAAACAAGACAAAAAAAGAACACTGCCAATGTTACCATTCGGTGGCCTGTAGCACACAGAAAATACATATTTTCCAGAGCGCAACGTCAACATTTCAATATCATCACAGGTTACACAGAAAGAAGAAATTTGTTCACATGGTATAGTTTCTTTTAACAATGACATGACACCGCCCCTGCGACGATTTGTGCGGTGGCATTGATAAGAGGCTATTTTGAGGCCAGCGCCATCATCTTTGCACCACGTTTCTGTCATCATAACAGCATCGAATAGGAACGAGAAACTAGATATAAAAAGATGTACTACATCGGTTTCTTCGTTACCGAGCGAACGAACATTAAAATGAAGACATCTTAACGACGTTTTCTTTTCAGCTACGACAACGGAATTTAAGTCTTGCGGATAAATACAAACATGGGACCCAATTCACAAAGCTTTTTGTTCGTAATTGCTGCTATAGCCATTGGCCAGCCGCCATCGCTAATGATATGTCCAACACCACGATTGGCTGACACCTGCTTCTACGAACAGTTTTAGCGTAAGAACGTTGTTGTGAATTCGGCCCATGATTTTGGGTATTAGCCATTTAGAAAAGAAAAGAAAAAGGCTGTTGCAGTCAAACTGATTCAAGGAGATAGGCTAAGACACAAGGTCTGTATCACTTCGCATCGTTATAGCACGGACGCCATCTGTCTTGCGCAACAAGATCTTGCCGTTTCTATATGCCATGCATATATGCACCCCTTTTGTTTAGCCCTTTCCTTTACTTTGCCCAACAGCTGCCAGTTGTGGTTGGTCATGTTCTATCCACATCCTTCTTCCCTATACACCTGGGAGAACCGGACTGCTCCACCGCAAGAACAAATATACACGCCCTACACTAATGAGCACTGTTGGCGGTCCACTTAATACGCGCCAACGGGTCCAGAGCCAATGGACTCAGCACCACGACCGCAGGACCCAGCTGGACTCCGACAGCGACGACTCGGACAACGAGGGTCGTTCAGAAATAAAGTTCCTCTCTCCCCCTCGGATGAAAATCGAGGCCAGCATTAGCACTATCAAACTGTCTTTTAACGGCTATGGCTGGTGAGGGTACGTCACGCAACTCTCGCGGCGTCTGTCGTCGATACATCTTCGACGACAGACTCCGCGTAATCGCAGACGCATCCGCCGGAAAAGAAAACTACAGTCTGCATCCACCATTCAATATCGGGTGCGTGACGTGCGAGCTTTTTTTCAGTTTCGTTTTTTCTTTTTTTTTTTTTTTTTTAGCTGCACCGAATTTTTAAAAATAGCCTGTGGCAGTAGCACAATTCTAACCCTCGGTCTAAATTACCCGATGAGGCGGCCATTACTTCTACGAGAAATCAAAATTGTTAATTAAATAATTAACATACGACAATGAACGTTTTATTTAATTATTTTACGGCACATGTTTTAATCTACGAATTGTAGTCGATGAGTTCGCAAGACGTATCCACTTGGAACGAATTCTCTAGACAGCACCAGTTAGTTTCAAGATAATTTTCAATGTGTCCGACGAAATGCATTGGTATTCCAGTTACTGTTGTGCTTCAATGGCATTTGTGCATTCCCCGTGTTTTCCCTGAATGCATAAAGCAGCGATTTCTTTAAAAAGGTAACTGGAACGCCAATGCACTTGCAGTTTTCTAGCATTCAACCTCTCTCCGGCGAAATTGACGAGAATAGAGTATAGATAGAATACTTCATCAGTATAGACTGATTTAGCGTTTCTCTTAAAGGCTTTCCTTCGCAGAAGTATATAGCACTTGTTCTCTCAGCTCTCGACGTGTCCGTTATGTATAGGATCGCACCACTAAACTATAGCCACTTTACGCAACTCGCGCGACCTCCGTGGTTGTTTCGGGGTACACCTGCGTGGAAGTTGAATAAGTGTATCGCCAACACTGCGTAACATAGACACTAAAGCACTTGCACTGCTTCGGGGCCGACACGGCACCGATTTTGGTCTGCCGACTGTTGGCGACAGCGTTTTCCTCCTTTTAAACCGTTGGCCACAACGTTTTCCGTCCTGTTACAAACTGCGGTCGTCATCAGTCGGCATACCAAGATCGTTGTCGTGTCGGCGTAGTGTGAATCAGACTTTAGAGCTTATCTTGACTCCCAACAATAATCATCTATCTTGCATGCCTTTAGTTTTTTTTTTTTTTTAATGCCCACGCGCCCAATACATTCATGTTAACCCGCTCGTATCAGCGTGACAACGTTACTGACACGAACGTAGCGAGCGCAGAACGGTAAATAAAGTGTACGCAGGATTGATGACGACTGGTGGACGAGATAAGCCCCGAAAGGTGTAAAAACTTTTTGACGCGATAGGGTTCACCGTCGTAAAGCGGTAAAACCTCGGTGCTATCGCTACAGCGGAAGTTACTTCCCCTCCTGGATTCTAGCTACTTATCATAGAAACAAGCGAAATATAGCGACATATGTCGTACCGTATCGTTGCAAAAATGAAGGGGACAATGAACTGTTTCTCTTAGAGTGACGTCGAGGTTCCGCTGAGGTGGCTCCCCTCCCCCTTTTTTGTCCGGGTTTTTTTTTTTTTTTTTTTCCTCAGCGTCATTTTGGCTTCCCTCTCCAGATAGCTACTTCCTCCTCCTCTGTCTTGAGACATGCTAAGCATACTACAGAAGGACATGTTGCTGGGCAAGTTGGTGTTCGCTTAATGACTTGATGTAGCGATGTAGGCGCAAGGGCATAACCACAAAGAGACACACAGAATACGTCACAGGCACTACTATAAGCGTACTGCGTCGTACGTCGTATATGCGAGCCCCTGCATTTTGCTTTGCCCTGGCACGCTTGTGGCAACCTGTCGTAAATGCAAATTATATATCGGCTACATTTAATGGTGAACTATTAGTTCGAGGCGTCCCGAGAGTGGTGGAGCCAAACGTAGACGTAGACGAGCACCCCCCCCCCCCCCCCCCCTTCTTCTTTCAGCGGCAGCCTGTGGCTAGGGGGAAGGGGCCCAGGAAAACGGGCGGCTCGTCGCGAGCCGGATGACAGCCCTGCCCACGGCAGCGGCCAGTTTTGGCGCCAGTATGCAGATGCTGACGCGTGGCCGCCGCCGAGCACGTGGTTGCGGCGTCTTCTCCTCCTCGCCGACGAAGCGGCGGCGTGCAAAAGCCGACGGCAGCGCCATCGCCGATGCGCTTACCCCCCTCGCCTGCATAAAAGCGTGCGCTGCGCGTCCCACGTGCCATCATCCCCCGCGAGCTTCGTCCGTCTTCTCCGCCGCCGTTCAAGGTGCGCGCACGTTCAGTCTGCAGACGAGCCCCGCTCGAGCCATCCTGCTCACCCAAGGCACCACTCTCTCAGTCACGCACCAGTTGCACCCGCAGCTCGCACCCAGGAGCCGCCTGCAAGTCTCACAGGAGAAGGGTGAGTGCAGGGGTTCGCGCACCCAACCTAACAACTCATCTGCGGCTTCCGATCGTAGCGCAGCATCCAGATCCGAACAGATAGCGGCTCGCTAACTGATTGAGAGCGGGCGCGCACCGGCGAAGGGCCCGCGCATGGTCCCGAAGTCGCGTTTGTCTTCTGGACGCCGGTTCCGGGCCAGCTTGACCCCTCCAGGAATTCGTCCTTGGCCGCAGTGACGCAGACAGCCAGTGTTTTAGTGGCTTATCGGAAGCCGTTGCGCGAGGATGCCTGGCGCCTCGCCGCTCACTCTCCGTCGCGCACTTGACGCTTCCCGTTGGTCAGGAATTCCGGGATGATGGGCGGTCCGCAGCGGAGAGTGCGCGGCCTTGGCTCTCCAAGACCCCCACCACCTCGTGTCCGTTGCTTTCGGTTAGTTAATCGCCACAATGAAAGAAATGCGTCCTTCCACTGCGACTTTTCCGCGGAGATACGAGTGAGCGCGAGGGCGAGATATGCTCGCTTTTCATTTGCATGCTTTGAGGACAAGGCTGCGTTAGCGCTGCGCGCGCGTGTGTGTGTCCGTTGCTTCTCGTAGCCGGCACGCACGCACGCGCGGGCGCCGAGTCACGACGGTCAGATGTCAGCACTCAGTGGAAGCCTTCGCGGCCGGTGTACGGGTATGCGGCCTAGACGGCAGATACTCTTGAATGACGGTCTCTCGCAATAAACCGCGCGGTATATGTTTCTGTTATAGTGTACCGTTTGTGCTCGGCTCATTTTCATGAGGCGGCTTCGTCGCCTATTTCGCATCTAGGCGAAATTACATAAGGTTGCGTGGTTGCGTGTAAATAGAAGCCTTATTGCCGCTGTTCACTTTTGACGATTCATTCGCGGAACATACATGCACCACCGGTTTAAAGCATGATATGCAAGTGGTAACGAAAAATGAAGTAACGTACAAGTGCTGCGCCATGCCTGAACGGCCGTCGGACATGGTGAACGTATTGCCGTGCTCATTTTCTCCTCTGCCTTCAGAGCGCACAATTATCATACAAATGTGCACGGAGACGATATTAGGCGCCGGCCTTCCGGCGCGGCATTTCGCTCCAAGATGTTGGACGCGGAAGCAGCTGTTTTTTCGGTGAAGCGGCGAGACGTCTGCGGAGGTGACTGGCAGTTACCGATTGTCGGGAAAGAGCTAGAGAGACACTGCTGCTGCTTACGTCACACCTTTTCCCCAAATTGCATTTCCTTTCTGTCCACATCCCTGTACCAGTACAGTCCCGTGCCTTGGAACACTCGAGCTGTAGGCAAAGTGTATGACTATGTAACGCTGAGTCGCGGACGATTGTGAGCTACAAGCATGGTGGTTCAGCAGCGTGGCAATGATGGGTATAGTACGTGGATTTGACTAATTTATTCACCGTGGCTTCACGCGACTTTGTCACTTCGAAAACTGGTTGTTCTCGGCAAAAAATGCAACAATCTGCAATGGTTTTGCATGTGCGCAGAGTTAGTCTTTGTGCGTTAAAAAAAATATCGCTTGGAAATTTAGTCCAACAAAGGTAGATAAAACGGAATATTAAACTCGCAAGAACGTCTGAAGCTCCACGAACGAAGGCTACAGAAATCCGTGTACTCTATACCCGTCATTCCCATTGTATAGCTGAACGATCGCAGCGCCAGAGTTCACTCTATAGTGAAAGCGGCTCATGAGGCGTCTCTCAGACGTCTGCATTTTAACATTTAATTCTGGGGTTTTACGTGCCAAAGACACGTTCCGATTTTGAGGCACGCCGTTGTGGGGGAGTACGGATTAATTTCGACCGCCGGAGGTTCTTTAACCAATGCTACACGGGCGTTTTTGCATTTCGTCCCATCGAAATGCGGCCGCCGCGGCCGGGATTCGATCCCGCGCCCTCGGGCTTATATAGCAGCGCAACGCCGAAGCCACTGGGCCACCACGGCGGATACAACGTGTATACAGAGTGTTCAAATTTACGAAATTTTTTAAATCGCCTGTGGCAGGTAGCATAATACTTATCGTTGAGCTGGGTTATTCGAAGAGGCGGACATTAGTAGCACGAGAAATCGAAGCACATATTCAACTAATTAACAAAAATTGACTAATTAGCTTCTTAGTTAATTACTTTACGACGCATATTGAAATCTACTAATTGAAGCCGGTGAGCTTGTCAGGCGTATCCACTTGGAATGCATTTCCAGGATAACACCAGTTTGGAGATATGCGCCATCAAACTCGCCGTAAAAATGCTCTGTTGTTCCACTTACTTCTTTTTTAAACCAAAATGCTGTTTTATACATTGAAGCACAAAAGTAACTGGAACGCCCATGTATTTCGTCCCACACTTTGGGAAATAATATCTCGAAACTGGTGTCATCCTGGAAATTCATTTCAAGTGTATGCGTCTTGCAAACTCACCGGCTACAATTCGTAAATTGCAATATGCGTCGTAAAGTAATTAACCAAGAAGTTAATTAGTCAATTTTTGTTAATTAGTTGAATATGTGTTTCTATTTCTCGTGCTACTCATGTCCGCCTCTTCGAATAACCCAGCTCAACGAGGAGTATTATGCTACCTGCCACAGGCGATTTTTAAAAATTCCGTAAAGCTTAATTTTGAACACCTGGTATAGTAGCTCATTGTAGTTATAACATAGTCACCTGACATATAGCCCTCTCTTGTATCTTCCACTTGCCCTCACCCCGGTGAGGAGTATACAGCAGGCTAGAGATGCGCTCTCCAGGCCGACCTCTCCTACTTTCTCCATTAAAATCTCCTCCTACCCCATGTGAAAGCATGATGTGCACGCTCGTGCTTAGACCTCGTGCTTAGCAGCGCAACTCCAAATCCACTAAGCAACCACGGCAGGTACGCCTACATGCGCAGCGGCCCACGTGAATTCGTTTAACAAATTTATGCTACCAGCCGAGGTGGCGTAGGTAGGGCGCGAGATCGAATCCCGGCCGCGGCGGTCGCATTTCGATGGGAGTGAAATGCAAAATACCCGTCTACCGTGCATTTGATGCACGTTCAAGAACCCCAGGTGAAACAAATTAATCCGGAGTCCCTCACTATACTGCGTGCCTCATAATCTAATCGTGGGGAACGAGGTGGCCCACCAATGTGCTCGAGATTCGTCAACCGAGCGGTGGGTCCCGTCTCTGACCCGGGGGACCTGGTCAGCGAGCCACTCACCACGATACTGCACAACACTATACCGCCTCGCAAGACTGACAAAAACCCCACCTCATCCCAAGCTCACCAAGGAACGAGAAGTCACCTGGCGCCGACTCCAAACGCACGCCTTTCCCAACCCACAAATATACACACACACATTTACCCTGACTTGACATACCCACACTGCTCATTATGTAGGTCCATAGCCTCTTTAAATCATATTCTCGGGGACTGCAGGGAAGACACCCCCCCCCACTAGACCTCCTGGCGCTCCCTCGCCTGAAGCGTGGGAAGCAATACTCCGGGACCCGAGCCTGGAGGTTCAACTTCGGGCCATCGAAAGAGCTGAGGAGGTGGCTGTAAGGCATCACCTGATAGCCATCCCTCACTAAGCCGAATTGACAAAATAAAGTTGTTTCCTCCTCCTAGAATTTATTTTTTAACAAATCTATGCAGGGGCGCGACACGGGGAAGTCTTTAACTAGGGCTAGTTGGTTTTACGAAGTGTGAAACATTTTTCTGCACTGAGAGGCCCGATTTGACGGAAAAACTTATTTCATTGCAACTTACGTTTACACGTGAAGAGATTACGAAGGGCGCGGAAAAACAACCGCACGAGCAGTGCTTATTGCTACTTGAAATGAAAACATGAGACAGGCTGGAAACTGGCTCCGAAACGGGCACAACGCCCGCCTAGCTGAAAGGGAGAAGGATAGCAAGGAGACAGGAAACGAAGACGGGAGGAGGAGGACACTGATAACCGGCGTGTTCAGCATGATATGACAGGTGTAACACGCGCTGTAATGGCGCTGAGCCGTGCTCCCTCAAGGGCTGCAGAAGATAGCGCCAACCTTTCCCTTTCCGAACGAACCACTTACTACACGCGCTGTAAGAGGGAAGAGAGCCAGCGCATGCATAGCACTCGTACCTGCCAGGGGGGGGGGGGGGGGGGGGGGGGGGTTATTCTGTAAGAGTCCACCTAGTGGACTGTCCATTTCGGCCGCCGCTGACTGGCTGCAGCTGTACGAGTGAGCAGGATACAGGTGTCGCCAGCCAGTCTCCTCCTCGCCCGTGCAGCTGCAGCCAATCAGCGATAGCCGAAATGGACAGTCCACTAGATGTATTCTTACAGAATAACCCCTCTGTACATGCTGCTCATCTTCACTGCTCAAAACAGCAACAGAACGGGCACTGCACCAGCACCACTTCTATTGCTATATACGTCGAGCGAGGAAGCTGAATATGATAGGTCAGTAGTAAGCACGGCGCTGTAAGCTTTCTCGCCCTCTGATTATATACATCCGCGAATTGTCAGTTTGGATACCACCGGTGCTCATACATTTCATCCCGTAGGGCGGTAGGTTTCCTAAACGCTTAGGAGTCTCTCACAGGCTATAAATGTGTCCCTCAAAACGTCTTTCCCCAATTCCCGACTGAATATCTAAAAGAGCTAAAGGGACTAATGCCTACAGAGAGCGCGGACGCATATGCCGACAGACAGCGACGTCGTATACCGTCAACCTGTCATCCGAAGACATGGCATTACGCGCCGCAAGTGCAACTACAAAAGCACGAAAGGTAACAGACACGTAGACCCGGCCAGCGTTAGTCTCGTCAGACCACGACGGTGGCTCGGACGTCTTTTTGCGGCGCTGGTGAGGCAGGCCGCTCGAAGCAGGGGGCGTCCTTTCGGCGTAGTTGCATCCGGTGGCGCAATCCTTTCGAATGCGCCGCCCAAGGGGGAAAAAAAAAAAACAGGACGCTTTGTTCCAATAACGACAGCGGCGGCGTCGTCCCCGTTCAGTCGAAGCCGAGAGCACGACCTTGAAGTGGAGAGCAGGGCGTTGCGCAATGTAGGCTTTCCAGGGAGGAGCATCGCGCTAACCTCTTAACCCGGAAGCTGCCACGCGCAATCTCCGCCGCACTCGGGCAGTTGCCCCTGCAGCGATACAGAAAAGAGACACGATTACTTTCTCTCAGTTCTCATTCCATTCTTACCACTCCGAGCGGGCCGGCCGATCCGGTGATAACGAGAGCTGCGCTGCTCGGGCCTGTGGTAAAGCACTGAAGGAATGTAATTGGAGAAGAATCTGAATTATCCCGGCCCACGCATGAACGCTATACTAGCGCCTATGTAAGAACAATGTGTGACGCCTGCCACAAAAAAAAAAAAAAAAAAAAAAAAAAAAAAACCCTTCACATTGCGGATATCGCGCATAAAACTACAGGCATCAGCAGTTCCGTGCGCAAACGCCTCCGACCGTTACCAAAAACGCACTTGTAATAGCACGTGACAGCTTCACAGCACGAAGTTACGGGTTCTACTTCCCGTCCTAGCGGCGGCATTCCGATAGTGGCGCAACGCAAAACAAATCGGTCCAGTAGAGGTTATGGCGTATGTGAAGTGTCAAAAGGGCACTCTAGGGACAAAGGGAACGAACCTTGAAGAAATGTTCTTAATTAAATTCTTGGGTTTTACGTGTCAAAACCACGATATGATTATGAGGCATGCCGTAGTGGGGGACTCCGGGTAAATTATGACCACCTAGTGTCCTTTAACTTGCACCCAAAGCACTGTAAACGGGTGTCTTTGGCATTTCGCCCTAAAGTATTCACACGAAGCCCTCACTATCTCCACCCCAGAGTCTGTTCAGTGTTCACGATATTAGTAGCAAACGAACCATCGGAGATATCATAGGCTTTTGCTGGATTTTGCGCATGCATATCATGGCACAATGTTTATTTGAAAGAAAGTATGGATAGTTAACGTTGCAGAAAAGAGCACACAAAGGAGAAAAGAAATGGGACTACAAAAGCGCTATGATCAGAAACTAAATATTCATCTACATTCCGTTTTGTTCCAGCTATGTTCTTCGAACATAGGAGCAGTTCTTAAACATCCTTGTTCCATACACTGAACAAGGGCCCTTTAATCGTAGAGGGCACGAAGAGGAATTTTTCTTGTTTCCTTTACCATGCCCGCACCGGCCGTCATCTGAGAACGAAACAGATCATCGCTAATCCATCATCGAACAAGCTTGGCAACCTAAAACCAGTACACGCGCGACGAGAAATCGTCTTCGAGTTCAACAAACCACCAAAAAATCAACTTGCGCCAGCTGAAGACAAACTATACGACTGAAACGATACAGCGTACCGCTACAACTGCGTAGCATGACAACCGCTCGAGACAAGTCGGTAACAAATGAAAGTAACCAATTTAAGTTTGCAAGCACTTATCAAACAACCGAGCAATGCACGGCGCATTCTTGCGATCCGACTGAAACGCAGCTTCGTTCTTCTCTTGTCTGCTATGCGGCCACCTTCGTAAGAGCCGCTTCTCAAGCTGGCTGTTCAATATCCAATTTCGACGGCGCGTGACGCGCTATATTTGTGCTATAGCAGCCTGGAGGAGAGGAGAAGCACTAGCGAAAGCCTGTTGTGGAGAATGTAGCAGGGCAGGCCGAGAGCACGGCGGCGTCCTGCCCGCGCTGATGGCGAGCGGGTGATACCCCTCGAGCAATATGAAAGGGAACCAAAAAAAAAAAAAAAATGCCTTCAAAACGCTGTATTGGCTAAACACACATTCCAAGCACAAAAGTGCTGAATACCACTAAATGTTAGAGGGAGATCTACCATTCGAATTCACACATCACGACTCTTTTTTTTTTTTTTTTTTTTGAACTCAATTTCGGTGTTCCCGCTCTTATTGCTTACGACTATACATAAAGGAAGAGCAGTACACAATGCTCAACTTTCAAACTAAAAATTTATTGATGGCCTTCAGGTTAGGGTGCATGTCCGAATGAAATAGCGTGTGAGATTTTACTATGTAGAGGCAAAAAGGTTTGGCCTTCCGGCCTCTCTAACTTTTACCTTTGCAGCAGCTTTTTATACATGCGTCAGTATTTTCTTTTTTACGATATGCATATATTTACCAAAAAGTAACCGCTATAAACATTTACGTAGTAGTTCCGTTTATGCCATCTGCTGAATTCTAGAAAACCCCATGGTGTTAAAACATCCGAAGCCCCACTATACTTAATCCGGGCGCCAGACTTCGTACTAATATATATGCGCATTAAGGCTGCCCCATCGAAGTAAAATAAGAGTGCGCTTGCCAGAGTATATATGCACTGCCGTTGTTCAGACGCTTCGGGTCTCACCTGTCAAGGTCGCCTTTCTGAACGCTTATAAAGCTACGGTCAAAGCTGCATGTTACCTGGACTCAGGCGTTTGGTATTCGCGGATGTGCTTTTTTTCTGGCACGATGGCTTGAGAAACGGAGCATTCATTACAAGAACACGCGCTTCATTTCACTCACGCGCCTTCCGAGAAACCGCTCAAGCCAAGGTGACGTTGGCGCCTTTTGCAAGCAGTAGGCGTAACGAAATGGTACGACTGTAAACGTGTGGAACAAAAAAATAAAAAGGTCAATGTTTTCTCTGCATGAGCTCACCGGCACCAAAGCGGTAACGCTGGCCTCAGGAGCGTCGTGGAAGCGCTTGCCCGGACGGTCGTTCGGAAACCATCAGCCGCGAGGCGGGAACAATTTGCTGGCAAGGTTAAAAGCTAGGGTCAAACAAAATATTGCGTTAGTTATTGCTAAAAAAGAAGTCGGCAACGACTCGATTCCACCGAGTCTCGTGAAGGACCGTAACGTACGAATATGGCAGGAAGAACTTGTCAACGCCACAAGCAACACCAGCCTGTTCATATACCGTGAGCTCTCTCTCTCTCTCTCTCGGCATGATCATTAGCTAAGGGCTCTGTTTTGGCGACACCAAGCAAGAGTTCTCGAGGACCTGAACTACTGAATTGTGAACCCGTGCGGCTGCAGAGCGCTCTGCCCGAGCTCCACTGTAACGTGGTTGACGCAAGGGCCACGCGCTCTTCGCCTCCGTGAGCACAACTTGGCGGTCACAGGAGAAAGCAACACTTTTACGGCTCGCGCATCCGGCACGAGATCAGCGAATAGAGACGCGAAGCATGCAACCAACTTCGGGACACACGGGGCTGCCCGGTCACGTCGTGTTGAACGGCGCCGCGCTTGGCCCATAAACTCTGGGGCCGGCCTAGGCGCGGCGATTCCGTGTGTCAGGCCTGTCAGCCCGGGTGGGGAGGGGGGGGGCATCCATCAGCAGGGCCCGGGCCCTGCGCAGCGGCAGCTGCCGTGAAAGGGTGGGAGAGGTGCTCGACCCGGCGGGCGCGCCGGTCGACCTCCCGTGGGCAGTCGCGCGTCCGTCCAGGGTCGTTGGCCTTGAGGTCTCCCTCCCGCGGCCTTTCCGGGCTGGCCTTGACTCGGCGGCACGCTTTGGTCGCGCTTGTGCAAATGAGCGCCGCCGTCTCTTCGCCCCTGGGCCGTCAGTGTCACTACCGCGATTTGGGCCCGGCGCGACAAGATGCGCTCGTCATGGCTCATTTTCACACCCTTCGGCGCACGTCCGCTTGACCAAAGGGCACGCAGTGCTAGGAAGGCTGAGGTATTCTGTCACGCTTGATTGGAGTATCTTGCTCAATCATTAAAGATGTCCGTCATCAGGCAGTTGTATATAAGCAAAACGTTTAAGCACGCTGCATATCGTATAAGGATTCGCCGGTGGATAGCCAGGATAGGCCATGTCGCCACCAATCATGGGGTAGTTGGCGGCTTCATTTCGAGCCAGGGCGGCTGCGCATTTGTAGAAGAGACGGCGACTAGAGCCCAGCCACTTTTGTACGGTGGGTCCTGCCGTTCTCACATTACCTTCCCCACAGGACACACGCACATATGTACGCAGTGGACCTACGTGTGACGGGTACCGTAGAGTCTGCTTTGGCACGATAGAACGACGAAAGAGGTCGGCAGCTAACGAACTCGAGGCGTATTTCCACGAACCGAAAGCAGACGCATGGACGGCACCACGCGTTTGCTCGAACATTTAGTGACTGCAGATTAATGACCAGGGATGCATGGCGGCGCTTGTATACGCGCGGTCATCTTTCACGAGAGGCTACTGCTGAGAACGCGGTTATTGGCAGGCGTGCCTGTCCTTGCCCGCGCAGCGCTGTCAGATGCTGCTCTCTGGGTCGACCGTGACTGGCCGGCCCGTGAACCAATTGCGCATGTGCGCGGCCCGGCAAGCACTTATACACGCCGGCAAAACGTCCTACCCCACTGACTCTGAGTGCCCCCGGTGTCGACGACGCTAATGTATTTTACTTATAGCTGCAATGCGAAACTCTGGTATATGAACACATTTTAATTCATGTGTACAGTTCTCTTCACAAGTTCCAGGCCAATGTCTGCGTAGCCAGAACTGCCGCTGAGCCCCGTTGCGTTCGAGATGGAAGGGGTCTGTTCTCCCTTCTTTGCTGCATCCGTAACTGCTAGCGCGCTCAGTAATCCGTTGCAAAAGGGGTGGACTTTTTTTTTTCTTACTTCAAAGCTGGCTATGCCTTAGAACGGCATTTATTTGCTAAAGCGAACATGGGGGTCGAATCTGGTCAGGAACCCAGCGGCAAGTGTCCCTCAAAGCGGACATGTATGCATGCGCCAGCAGCGAATCACATCGTCTCTACTCCCCTCTCCTTTCGTATCCTTGTGTCCACATTTCTCGCCTTCGCTTACCTCTGACGCTGGTGCAACTCGGGCGAAGTGTGAGCGATAGGTCAGTGAAGTGATCAATTCAGCCTCTCCTGGTACATCTCGACAGTAGCGCGCACCCACACATAAAGAGGGATGTTGGCGACGAGGTACTTTTGTGTACAAGGTCAGTGAAATACGTCTAACCCCGTTTTCAAACGACCCGTCCCCACATTAGGCTGTTTTGGCGGCTCGTATGTGCGGTCCGTGCCCAGGGCGTGCTTTTTATTGCTGTAGGGCTCCTCTTCTTCGTGCCGGTGGCATTTGTAAGCAAAGTATTTCTTGTAGCACAGAGGGATAAATGGCAGGAGCTTGCATTCTTCGACTGGTCAAATATACCGAAACTGCGCTTTCCTTTTTACTTGGCGCCTGCTGTGCCGACGACTCTGTTCGGGCATCCGTGAACCGGTGCGGAGAACGGAACCCCATGACGCCTGCAGCATAGTGTTTTTATGTATCTATGCCTGCAGTGTTGCAGCCGAGCTTTCCTCTAGCGCTTTCTTTTTCCAACCTTCTTTGGTTACATCGCTGGCGAAACGGCCAGATGCGTATCTCAACTTTTCCTAGCTCGGAAAAAAAAAAAAAAAGCTCTCCTGTCGGATGGTTCGCACCACAGCCAATCTCTCATCTTGGTTGCGCTATTCGGTGCGCGCTCCGCGGCTATCGGCCCACCACGCTTCCGCCTGCGGGGCTCGGCGGCCGCCATGGATTGCACTCATCAGGACTTCCCCCTAATCGTTCTTCTGATCTGGAACGCGCCCTTCGCGAGCGAGCCTCCTAATTGGCCAAGGACACACTCTTCCTTTCATGCATCGCAACCCCCCCCCCCCCCTCCCTCCCGCTCCTAAATTTCCGCCGACATTTACCCCATTCAAGTGTATACGCCATATCAAGCGCTGCTCTCACTGAGTATACGATCAACGTGCTCGGTTAAATCGGACGGAGGATGTTATCCATCTTCTGCAGACGGCGACAGTGTTTTAGTGGCACGAGCATCGAGTGACACTCTTGTTTCTTGCGCCGCAAATCCGGTTCACCTCCTGAGACGACCGGGGACGAAATGCAAAATAATTCAGAAAAAAAATAGAAAAACAATAGTACAGTACAAAATTCATGGGTTTCATTATAGATATGATAGCAGAGCATAAGTTTAGTTACAAGTTGAGTTACTGAAGTGTCTGGAATAATTAGAATTAATTAGAAATCACTGATTGCCGCACACCAAAGCACAGCATCGTAGACTTTAGAGACTCGCCACGTGAGCACGACTTTAACGAAATTCCTGGAAACCCGGAAGTAGAAAACGGAATTGCGTCACTAATGATGTCATACACAAGAAGGTGGCATGATATTTAATCGGCTAATTAATGGGAAAACAGTTGGCTGGCATAGACTGAACATGTCTAGCAGAGCGGATGTGACGTCACTCCCTCCTCTCGCGCTTCTCTTCCGGCGGGCACCTGGGCCGCTATTTTGTAGCGATGCCTTTCCGATGCTAATGCCTTTTCGCGCTTGGTCATTGGTCAGAGCGACGGTCCGCTCATGTTATCAACGGGATCAGCCGGCCGTGAGCGGTGGATGATAAGACTAGTATAGAATAAAGCATAACGCATCGCTACAAAATACCGGCCCTGCTCGCTCGCTTGCTCGCAACAGCTGCGCGCGCGCGCTCGTTACATGCTCTGACGTCAGCACCGGAGAGAGTGCGTAAGGTGCGCTTCGTGCGCCGCTCGCAAGGGGGTACGCTCCGCCAGGTGGCGCGCTGCGCTTCCTCCTCGCCCGCATATCGTGCCAGGGGAAAGACGTTCGCTCGCTTGCTCCTCCGAGTTCGGTTCGTGCGTTGCGTTCGCCATGGAGGTCGACGAGGAAGCCGCCGAGCCAAGCCTACCCACAAGAAGACCTGCAGACGATGGTTCTCTGTCTGTGTCGTTCTGTCAAAACATTCACACACAACGTTAACCTAAATAACACCAACGCCGGGGTGCGAGTGCCACTAAGAGACACCTAAGTCAAAGATATAGGTCGCCTACTTTTTTCATGCATCTGTTTTTTGCGCGGTTTCGTTTCCATAGGTTCCTAAATAGCGCGTACCCATAATCTTGTTGCAGACTGACCGCGCTGTGACCAAGCCAACAATCTGAATTTCGTTGTTGCGGCTACTGGGCATGTTATTCGTTGCCTCTAGTTTCACTGTCATGGGAAACGAAGACAGGTGTTCTGTCTGCGCCGAGACACGGCTCTCCGTGCCAGCTGCCGACGCATATGCCGTGCAGGCACGTGTCGTGTCAGTGTAGCTGAACCCGAAGGCAGACCCGCGTGTCATTCGCCTCACATACAGCAATTGTTTGCACCGTAATGACAGCCGTTCGCCTCACTCGCGGGAAGCACCCGCTACGATCTTATACGTGTCACCAAAACAGACGGATTTTGCCGGTCGTAATGGCCACATTCGGCCCGAGGAAACCGGGATGGTAGACATGCGAGTCATATTCCTTCTCCCCTCTCCTACTCATCTTGCTGTACGACTCGCACAATATTTCTGTGTAAGAGCGCATTAAAAATAAGTACGCCTGCCCACAAAGTTTAGTGATGCGAGGACTACGAAAAGGCGCAAGTACTACGCGGCCTTTAAACGGCAGCTTTACGGAAGAACTGTTTGTGTTCTTTTTCTTTTGTACAATTACAATAAA
Source organism: Dermacentor silvarum (assembly GCF_013339745.2). Lineage (NCBI taxonomy): Eukaryota > Metazoa > Arthropoda > Arachnida > Ixodida > Ixodidae > Dermacentor > Dermacentor silvarum. The sequence continues at coordinate 38,048,284 of NC_051154.1, forward strand.
ACCCTCATTTAGTATAGCACCGTATCCCCGTATTTCTGGCGCCCTGTGGGTTCTGTTTCCGCTACACTGTACCTTATATTATTCGAATTACACGAGAATGGCGAAATCGTTTTGCCTGGCATCCACTGAAGTAGCTTTCAGTAGGTTCGTTGCAATGAAATTAAAATCTATGAACTGTTGATGGTCTAGAGGTAATTACCTAAAGGTTTACAGCTGTCACTCGGCAATTAAATAAAAAAAAGTCGCAGTTTCGCCCGAAAGGCAAAGCATCAGTTGCGACAGCAAATTAGTAGAGAGGTATACGGAGTAAGGATAGTAGTTTTATGGTCTGCATAAACTTGGACCCATTCGCTTACTAACTGAATTAGCAAGCATGGTGTCAGCGCGCACAAGCAAACATGAATAGCTCACACTCGATGACCGCAGATGACCACTGTCAAAACGCTGGCGTGAGCAAGCGCTGCAGTAGCAGCGACCGAAGGTTCATGTGGTCTATCGCTTCAGCGGAAACTGAGCGGCGAAAGTACAGCGCATACAAAGGTAAGACCCGTGTGGAGATCGCTTTCAAGATACGGTGTGCGCGACAGCCCGCCGCCGCGCAAAGTACAAGTACGTAGTTGGTGGCAGAGTAGAAGCCGCGCCCCCTCCCTCCCGCGCTGCCTCCCGGCTTTCCTCCTTTCGCGTGGGAGATTGAGTCGCCAGTTCCACTTGCGCGTCGCAAGATGCGCATTTGGTACCGCAGCTGAACGTAGCCTCGCCTCCCTCCCATCCTCCCACGGCCTTTGGCACGACGGAAGACTTCGCGTTTGCTCTCCGCCGTGCGGTCGCTCTCCGTGAAAGCGCGCGTCCCTCGCGCGCTTTCATTCGAACATATAGCATACGGCGCGCGGCGACGATTATATCGCCGTTGGACTTTATAGGGAACCTCACGGCGACGGCGGAAATGCGCTCGGAGTGTCCATATAATTGCTATCGCAATAAAAGTCGCAGTTTCGCCCGAAAGGCGAAGCATCGATTGCGATAGCAAATTAGTGGACAACTATACGAAGTAAGGAGTTTTATCGGCTGTATAAACTTGCAAACATAGGCATATTAACTAAATTGACAAGCATGGTGTCACGCGAGCACAAGAAAACATGAACACATTTCACTCGATGACCGGGTAAACTCGCTGTCAAAGCGCAGGTATGAGGAAACGCGGCAGCAGCAGCGAGCGAATTGACCTTCGTGCAGCCGCTCACATCAACGCGAACTAAGCCGCGAAAACACAGCGAAGGGCGGACTCTGTCCCCGTCACAAAGGGCTTTCACAATACAGCGGTCGCCCGTGCCGCCCGGAGTAGAACGCTCCTATAGTTTTGGTGTGTGAAACCCCAGAGTTTAATTTTACCATCAGAACCAGCAGGCATTATAGAGGGTAACATACTTGTTGCAGTGAGAAAATACGCATACGAAACACGCAGGACGAGCGTCAGCGCTATTCCTGTGCCTCTTTGATTCATATATCTCAAGGTAGCGATGTTCGCTTCACTGGAAAGGTTGACGCAGTCACACTAAACAGCCCTGCGTGCAAGAAATATATTGCCGCATGATCGATATAGTTTGGCCAGTTTGTAAGGTAACATACTCATTGACGTACATTTTGCAGCGCGAAAATACACAAACGCGTGGACGAGACAGCGTTGGAACTGTGTGTCTCGCCTGTATGCATTCGTCTGCGCCGTTTCGCGCTGCAACAACCATGTTACTGATGTTACCAATGTTACCCTCTTGCCCACTCGCCCAACCTATCGATCGTGCGCCATTATAGAGGGGATCGTTATCATCAAACGAAATGGCGGTGATATTCAATGGACACATGTTGCAGATAATCGGACGCCACTTGATCTTTGTGAATCAGGCATGGGTCGTCGATCTCGCGGCGACAAAGACTTCTGGAGAGGCAACCATATCCGTTCTCGCAATCAACGGCATTCACAATGAGTGAGGGCCGCCCCCTTGATACAATCGATACCGCACGATCTGCTCTGTGAGAAAACGCATCGACAAACAAAGCGCGAGGTATACGAAACTCCTATAGGTGTGCACGACACAAAGGTGAACGAAAAACAACCGGTGACAAAGAAAGCACGCCCGTCCTATGTGTGACATGCGTTGGTCGACTTGGCCGTTGCGTTCGGTAGCGGGAACGCGCGGAAAATCTGAGGGAGCCGCATATACCTATTATACCGTTTGATTTCTTTTTCATTTTTTTTAATTAGAAATATTTTTTTTATAAAGAGGCTCTTGTTATAGCACTGTTCAACATCGCCCGTGAAAGTTGGCGCTGACTTTTGAAATGCATTTATAGAGGCGGAAATTATTTGCGTGAGGAATCGCGATGTCCAGGTAGCTAATTAAATATTCACAAATCAGCTTTTTTATATCATGTACATTATCACACATGTTCAAATTGCTAAATTGAAGCCGAGCAGCCGTGAGTTCATGTCTGCTTAGCAAAAATCCTAACAGCAGCAGCACTTTCGAAAAATCGGTCCTTAATTGAACTGTGCTACATATTTAAGCAAATTTCGGGGACGGATGTCTTTGAAGTGATGCTATTCGCGACTCCCAGTAAAGGCTCGTCACCTAGCGGCCACGCCGAGAAAAAGCCGATCCAGGTTCAAGCTTGAAGTGAAAGAGGGTCTCCTATCACGTCACGCGCTGAATGCCTCGTATAGTTCTCAAATCGTCGCGATGTCACCGCGCACCAGCCCGAAAATAAAAAAAAAAAAAAAAAAAAAAAAAAAAGACGGATGTCGAAAGACTTTCGTTGAATACTATTATGCGTGTCAGACGACCATGGTTATTTCATCACCCCCCCCCCCCCTCCCGAAAAAAGCAGACGACGCGCATCGGCGAGCGACTTTGATAAGAAACTTCCGCATTGGGAAAAGGTGACTGATACTATACCGGTTTGGTTCGAAACACTTCACTCAGGACGACTTTTCTTCCCAGCGAGCAGTGCATTTCTTTATCATTATATTTTATTTCAAATATCTTGCTGGCATTTCAAATCGCGGAGTGTACTTTGTTTAGGCAGGCGCTGTAAAATTAGTGCTGTACGCTTGCTTAAGCTTTATTTGGTTTTCTTAATTTATAGTTCTCTATCCCAGCATTAGTGTTGCTGATGATTTAAGCAGAAGGAATAGTTTCGCTTATGTACTTTTGTCTGCAGGCACGGTAGCAGGAATAACTACCTCGGAAGGTCTGATGTAGATCATGACACATGTTATGGCGCGAGGCGACATATCGTTTTCATAGCATGCTTTTGTTTAGCGGTGCAAGCAGAAGATGCTGCTTTCACATTCAACGCGTTGAGTTGTCAGTTTATTCGCAAGCAAGAAATTTAGAAGCACCAGCAAACAGCGCTCGTTACAGCTTTGGAGCATGTAAGCGCAGTGCATGTAAGCGCAGTGTTTGTCGTCTCTCTCTGTCCTTGTACTTCGCACTGTACGTCGTTTTTACCATGTAAACTTGCCCACAGCGCCCATAAGTTTGCTTTCCGACACTGTGCACACAGCTAAATTACATTACAACTGATTCAATTCGTTTCCAAGTCATGCATTTACACTAATACAAGTGACTTTGCCAATAGAAAACCCTCGTTAAATTTTGGAAACCTGTTGGAATAAACTCAGCTTGAAGCAGACGCGACTTCACTACTACTTGTTTTCAACTGCGCAATTTCAACATCTGCCCCAAGGTGAATAATTAAAGAGTTAATTATAGTGAATATTTTATTAGCTACCTGGACATTGTGATTTCTCATGCAGGTTATTTCCGCCTCTCTCAGAAATCCACATGACTTTGTCATTTGTATATATGCAATTTCATATAACATAATAAGAGGGAAATAGACGTTACAGTGCTATCTTTCACAGGAGAGTTTCGAAATCGAGCTTGAATATATATATAATCTCGGATATAGTATAGTGTAGTTGCCTGGCGAGCCACGTTCGCACGTATATGCGAATGTATTCCCAGCTTTCGAGGAACGGCATAACCTTGAAAAGATATCCGCAACAGCGAGCGCGTGAGATTTCCCAAGCTTTCGTGATACAAGGAAAAAAAAAAAAAAAAGTGTCGATTCCGACGTCAATGAGCGTTCCGTATCGTTACTCACAAAATAGTTGGAGTATCTTGAATGATACTGTTTTTTTTTTTTTTCTTTCTTTTTTTTTCGTTCGTTGATGCACGTTTATAATTTCGACTTTTCACCACCACCAATAAACATTACGGTTGCTACTCAGCACTTGCGTTAGTCGCTTGCTTCAATATATCCTGTTGCAAACTGTTTCTTTCATTACTCGGTGTCCCAAGCCTAGTCTACGCCTACTTTTATACGTATAAGAATTGGGATGGCGCACCATGCACGCTCGTTCACTTTGCGCGAGCTACCTGTTATACGATTCTATGCACATTAAGGCGAAAGCCTTATGTCTCATCGTTCAGTCGACCTTCAAAGTCCTTGAGCGAAAACGCGTCGACGACACGAAAGGTACAAAAACTATCATCATCAAATCCCTATATATGTGCAACAGTTGTGATGGTGTGCGGGTCAGCATCGTACACCCGTAAGCAAGCAAGATGGATGATACAGCGAATAAGGAGAACGACTAAGCGAATTAAGAGGGATGTGTCGGCACTTGGGCTTTCGCCTTCAAGTCGTCTTAGGGATAACATAAGAGACCGTGTGATGTTTTTTTTTTTACGCTTATTTTGTTCTTTTTTATTTCTTCTTCTCCATCTGTGTGTGTGTGTGTGTGTGTGTGTGTGTGTGTGTGTTGTGTGTGCGTGAAATTCAGTTGCGAGCCATGCTCAACTCTGTGTGGGGGTCTATAATGGTACCTTTTCGGCAACATGTTTTCCCATGCTCTCGTAACGTTAATAAACAGTGTTTGCATGGGTACGATGGCGGAAGGATGGGGCGGGGAGACTAGCAAAGAGTGATCCATACACGTGGAGACCTAAGCAAGCAAAATTGCGTGCCACCACTTGAAACCGGGTGACCTGCGAATATAGCATGGAGGAGAGTTGAGCATGGCTCGCAACTGAATTTCCCGCACGTGCCGTCGCGAGTAATAACATCGACCTACTGAACGTTGTCTAATAGCCTATATTTAAGAAATGACACCTTAAACAAAAATATTCCGTAGCGCATATTGCTTTAGACGTCATTTCAAGAAAAGCGAAGGGATTCACCTGAGCTTGCTTGATGGTAGTACATTGCAATCACATCTTAAGCAGCATGCAAAGTCGGCGATTATGTGACGTGTACTTTCTTCTGGGTTGCTGTTCTCGACACTCCAGAATTCCGCCATACTCCTATTGTCAAATTCGGCACCTCTCTGAAGCGCCGATAGGCTGGCAGGGCGGTTGGCAGGGCGTTTTCTCCAATTGGCTCAAAATACACAGCTGGCAAAATTTTACACTGTACAGAAACGCACACCTGGTGCCCCTATATCATTGTTTTCTGATTAAAAGTGCTGTTTTCACTTTTAACATTGGTCCCACCCGTTGCCCTGCAGGTCGCCGCCGTACGTAACCAGGCTCGAAGATGACATCGCCGCTGACCTTGGGAGTGCTCTGCGTGTGCCTCATGGTAGGTGCCTGTATATACGCGTTGCATGGACTGCGGATAAGGAAGCCCCGCGCATAATTGCGTGTGCACGTGCCGATGAAGTCGGGCGATAACGGGCGTTCAAGACTCCCACGCCCACCGTTGCCGGGCTATACTCTTCGCCTGGCGCCTTGCGCTCAGCACGAAGTTGTTTACCGTCTAAACGTATATACTGCCCTCATCACACATATAGCTCGTTGCGGACTCGGGAGAAATGAAAACGCAAAACAAGGACGAAGCGCGCAAATGGGAACCGCCTGCAATCGGGACACCAGACTCGCTCGCTGAGCCAGGCGCTGCAATAAACAAAAAAAACCTACCTGGCAGGCCGCACTACGGGAAAACACCATGGGCGATACGATGTCTCCCGAGGCCGGAGTTTCCTTGCGAGACCGTCTAGACGATTGTGTACATGCACACTTTGCACACGTCAGCCTCGGGAGAACAAAGAAAAAAAAAAAAAAGGGGGGGGGGGGGGTACAAAATAGTTTTTACGTAGTACACGCAGCCGCATCGGCGGTCAATTATTTGAGATTCACGTTAAGAAAAGGCCACGCGGTTAACAAAGTTTCTGCGTCAGGGTGCGATTAGAACGCACTTGGAAGTCGGTTGGCCACGAGGTCTCGAATGCGCCGCGGCGGCTTCGGTGACTTCGGAGCATTCTGCTGCTGAGCACGAGGTCGCCGGTTCGACTCCTGATCGCGGCGGCCGCATTCCGATGGGGGCTGCGTCTAATTCGCGCCTTGCAGTATAGCAGCTCTACAGTAGATAAGGCACCGCGTAAGACAAGAACAAAGTGGGACCTTTTCCTTCCCACCCATCTGATCCTCGCTTTTTTTTCCCGTTCGCTACTGTCGCCGAGCCGCGTGGTACATGTAAGCTGCGCACAGTGTGCTGACGCAACTTCGTTCGCGTCGTTGAGCGCGATTGCAATCGAGCGCCCCAGTGAAGTGCGGTGGCGTGCGTGCGACGCTTTTCTCTGGCTGCGACAGCTCGGCGACCTTCCCGCGGGGGCGCATGTTTGTCGGCGAGAAACAGCGGAATGTTACACGCGGCATACTTTACCACCGACGGTATACATCTTGCACGCACGTACAACGCGCGCGCGTTCCGACGATCGAGGCATGATACGGAGCTGCGCGCATCAAGGTTTCTTTGACGCCGCGAAGTGTCTCAAGATGTTACATTGTGCGTCTAAATACGCCACGATTAGTACACCGCCACCCGAAAACAGTAGGTGTCCCTACGTCTTGGGACTTCCACGTAGCGTGCTCAACAGTATACTTCTCAGTGCATTTTCATCTTGCGAGATATATGCGTTCGGACCAGTTTTATATATGTAGCGCAGTCCGAACAAGCATGACTGCCGTCGAAATTTTTGAATGCACAATATGACCGTGTGTGCCCGATAGGAGTTGTCTCGACGCCCGTGCATCCGAACGCGGCGTGAAGAACCCCGCCACTACAAAAATGTGCGCCATGGAACATTCCTAAAGCAGTAGAAGTGCCTCTATAGGTACCGTGCCAAACCTCTTCCCCAACTTGCCTCCTGGAATCGACGGCAGGACCTTCGGTCCGGGAATATATTCGCGACGTTTCGTCCTCTCGCCGTTAGCCCGCGGCCGTATGGAAGGAAGTCGCGAAAGGCGCTTCTCCGATAGCGCGGCGGCAAAGCACGTGGGCGAGCGAGTGCATGCTTTGTGCGGCGAGACGACGCGTCGGCAGCTCGGGCAGGGTCGCTACCTCGGGCAGTCCCACGCTATCGCTAAGAAGCTTTTGCTTTTGTTTTTCGCCCTTAGTGCTAAAATGTGCGCATGGTAGACCAGGCAGCCGCCGCGCAGGTTTCTTTTTCCCGCTTTGACGTTTCTTCGCCTTGCAGCTCGGCAGACCGTGCGTCGCTGTTACACCTCATCAGTTCCGACTCTCGCGAAGAACCCCTATAGACAATGGTTTAAGGCAGGCTTCCGGGGGCGCGCAGTCACGCTTGGCCGATGTCCCGAGCACCTGTATACATGTATAGTCTCAACCGTACAGGCAAAGTAACTGTGAACGATTCGTCAGGCGCTTCCATAAGTTAGAATAAGATACGCGCGTCCCCTTTTCTTCCTTATTTTTTTTTTTACTTGCAATAATGAAGAAATCTCGTGCTACAATTTTCCTACCAATGTGGATTGTAGTATTCGCTTCAGTATACGAAACGCAGCCCGTCAGAATACGGATGACACGACATTGAATGGAATTCATGACCCCGTGAACAGGGCCAAAAAGAACTCTTTGACATTTCCTCAGCAAGAGCTAGCAGCTGAGGTCTGGCGGACGCGGAAGAACACCCTGCACCACAACGGTGCATGTGCACATACTGCCACCACGTGAAAGGTGATAGATAGAACACCAAGTGCGGAATATCCTAAGGATACCATCCAATTTCTTTGTCGAATATGAAAAGAGAGACCGCGAACGCTGTCCTCAAATATTCGCATGTTCATAATTTCCCCTCCCTGATTTCAGATTGGCACCGCGTGGACCTTCCGGCTGCCGCAGTCTTGCACTGGTCCACAGGACTGCCTCCATGACGAATGCTGCGTTGTCGGTGAGTGCGACGCCAGAGTGCTTAGTGCGCGCAACATGTACGAGTACGCCATGGTTAATACACCGCAGCAACTTCCCTGTAGGAGTCAACGTAACCACGCCGATTCTGGGCGACTGTAACTACATGTACGCCGCCTCCAACCAAATGTCGTGAAAGACGCAAGACGCTTGCGTGAAAGACGCAAGGACACAGAAAAAGAACCCGTGACTGTGCCGACTCGTGTTCTTTTCTTCGTCCTCGTATCTTTCCCGTTCTATGCAAGATGCAAGCCATCAGAACGGGCCTCAGGCGTGACACGAAATCCCCATCTCATGGTTGTGACGCTGCCCAACGTTATACTCTAATTAGATGTCAAATACGGCGCGCATCTAACTCGGATGTCGCGCTGCAGCAAGCTGACAGACGCAACTTCAATCTGACAACGTTGCCTCTGGCAGCATACTGTATCACAATACGGTGTAAACAAAGGTCTCAATGTGCGTAGAGGGCTAAACGTGGTGCAAAAGTTGTCTTGCGCAAGTAATATTGATTTCTATCCATAATATCTCATGGCTCTCTGAACTATAGAAGGAAAAAAAAAGTTCATATAGTTGAAACAGTTCACGGCGTATAGGACTGCCCGAAACAGATGGGGCACAAGAAACGGCAGACCCGAGTGCTCATGTAGCCCGTGCTTTCTTGTCATGTTTTTGCCAATCCTTACTTAAAGATCTGCCCTCTTTTCTAGTTCATATAGGTACTGTGACACACCCTTTGAACGAGGCGCCAACGCCGGGCCAAATTCCAAAGCCGACTTATCAGCTTCCGAAAATAACCCAACGAAAGCACGGACAATTAATAGGAGGCCTTCTGGTGCGCCAGCGAACGCCGGTTGTGGTCCAAAGAACGAGTCAGAGCAGAGTTGTCAAAACACAACAAAATATGTTCTTCAAACAAGGCAGTTGCATACACACATATACACTTCGACTAGGCACATCATAATGCAATTCAGATAGGTGTTAAAAAAATTGTGGAAAATAATTAACGACATGCACTAAGAGTCCAACACGTACAGTACCGAATGAATACGAATACGAACAAGTGTCCAATTGTATTTACCCGTGCTGGTCTTGAGCCAGACGATCTCGGCGTAGCTCGAGGCAATTAAATCTCGAAGAAGGAACTTCCGGAAATGCAGACGCTCGAGGAACTCGTTGGATAGCTTGCCGGGGAATCTACTTCTTCCGCAGACGGCCAGTCTTCACGTCACATCTCTTCACCGGCGCGGTCTAATACCCCTCTGATTTCCGCACGGCGCTTTTATCGCCTTCGCCTGCGTTTCTCGAACTTTCTGATGGAGTCGGGCTCCCATATATACATAGCATGCAATGGCAATTTTCTAGACATTTCTCGCGTTTTCGGCCGCGGCCGCTGAAACGTCTTCGAGGAGGGTGGCGACTCATCCGTTGGCGCACGCTTGGCCTGTCGCACTCCTTTCTCTCTCTCGCCGCATATGTCAGGGTCTGAGAGGGTGCTTCGGCGCGCGCCCTCTCTCTCCTCTCGGCGCGCGCTTTGGTTATGCGCACTTTTGTGAGAGTACTGTGGCAAGTAGTCTGTTTTGCAGACCCAAGACTATATTGTGTGAACTTACGACACAAGCGAGATAGTAGAATCTGTGTCGTTGTCAGCTTGTGCGTTTGTATCCTCACTCCGTTTAGAGCTCACACTTAACCATGCGACCACAAAAGATGTCCGGAACAATTCTTTTTTTTTTTCTCCCTCCACTATGTATTCTGCGAAACTTGCATGACCATCTTGAAGCAACTGCAACCTCTCGAACGGCTGCGTCGTTCCATGTGCGTCGTGCATTTTAATACTTTCCAATTTCAAGCCAAGTGCATGCATATCATGTAGCTAAAGAAGTCAATTCATTGCTCATGTGTTATACTCAAATACAGTCGACGCCCGTTAATTCGACCCTTGCGGGACCGCATGATCTGGTCGAATTGACAGCGGCGAAATTAACAATTTCAAACCTTTTTTATTGCTTGAATAGCCTGTTATGTCATTTTCTTTCTTGCTCTTGAAGAACGACTCAAACCACCGTGAGGCGAAAAGCGCCATCTTTAAACGCTGCCTCAGCGTGACACGACACGAAACAAGCGGGAACGACCGCTTCACGGGCGGTAGGAGCGTCAGCCACTAAAAGATAAAAATAAATTTAAATAAAACAGCTTCAGGTGAATAGCACTGTCTGCTGAATTAATTGCGTGGTCTAATTAACCGGAGCGGCATGTTTTCAAGTTCGAGCTAAACGAGTTTTCCTTCAATAGCAATGATTGGTTTTTCGCCGGGGCTTTGCAGTGCGTTCGAATTAAGCGAAGAGTCGAATTTACCGAGATCGAGCCGACTAACTGAAACGCAGAAATGCTCTCATTAGACAACCGCTGCACAAATTTGAATGAAATTCGTAGAGGAGAGAATGTTAGGAGAGAGCTCTGAATTCTACCGACCATATAGGGAGCAAGCGGTTTTTTTATGACCTGGTAATATTTACGGAAATTGACGAAATTCGGTAAGTTTTAAGAAAGACTGCAGCACAATATTTGCAAATCCGTAACTGTGCACCAAAAACAGATCGCAGTTTTGTAAATTGCATCTGTTAGAGCATTTGGGGCGAACAAATACGATATACGAGCTTCTAGCTTTCGTGCATTTTTTTCATTGTTTACGAGGCCTTTGCCGAAATCCTACTGGCAAATTAAAGATATATCTTGGCGGTGTATAATGCATCGATTCAGTCTGCTTTAGATGCCTTAATAGGTGCAGTTTACAGAATTGTGACGTCGGTTTTTTTGTTTTTGTTTTTTATTCGAGAATTTTATAAGCTTGACGCTTCAGTTTTCTTAAACTTTACGACTTTCAGCAATTTCTGTAAGGAAAGGGAAAAAATGGTGCAAATAAAAAATCGCGCTGCAGTCGGTAGATTTTTACTTTTCGTTTAAATGCAGTGAATCTCGTCAAATGCAGTGCAGTGGATGCCGAAAAAGATGTCTCCGTTCCTGTGCTTTTAGATAGAAGCTCCCGAGGTAAAGCTTCCTCTTAAATGTAATTCAGCCAGTGTACACGGTAGGTCACACAAAGCTGTAAACGTACCCTGCATTTCGAGTGTCTGGAGATATTTTCTCAGTAACTTTTCTCGGGCAGTATTACGCTCGAGGCACGTTCGCGCCGTCGTGCTGTTACAGTCAACGTTTATAGATTTAAAAAAAAGTATCTATAAACGTTGGTCACGGTATCGACGGCGCATGCGCGGCTCGCGTGCGAAGGACGGGTTTCCAGAGACGCGCAGCAAGGTAGAATCGACCTTGCGCGCAGTGCGAATTTGGCTGCAGAAACTGCGAAGCCAAGTGGACGCACCGTCAGCGTTCTGCCTTCCCCTGCTGGCTTGATCGAGCGTCGTGCGTACGTACAGGATGTTTCACGCAACTTGAACAAGCCATTAAAAAAAAAAATTGTTAACCGCAGCTGAATGAAACCAACGGCATATAGTTTGCCGTGATGTGGCGTTACAGACTTTTTTTATATTCCTTCTAATTAGTTAACATCAATTATGTTAAACTACTAATATTCACTTTAGGGCCAAGTGCTTTTAGTTACTTTGTAGAGGGGATTCAGAAACGACCGATGCAATTTTTTGTGGCAACGTACATGCTGCGCGGTGATTTTTTTTTTCGGCGTTTAAAAAATGCCCGCGAAATATGAAATAAAACCACGTGACTGCACTCACGCGCAAAGTATCTATAAACGTTGGCTCATGCGCCATAAAGTCCACATAGTAAAAGTACCGCCATCCACTCTCTCTCGATCCTCCGCCGTCTCCTCTCCTAAAACGCTTGTTTTTTTCTTTACTTTTTGTTTGCGAAATCAAGTCGACCGTGGCGCCCCTCGAAAGCCCCCGTTCACCGTTCCCCGTTGAAGCTTTCAGGCTGGGCGCACGGCGGCTGCGCAGAGGGACTTTCAACCACGGTCGAGCTCGCTCGCGCGCGCCAGTCGAGCCCGGCCGTGTTTCAACATGGCTCTGAGGCGGGGAAAATATATATCGCTATCATCGTCCAATCGGAGATACAGGAGAATAAGCGGCGTTGTTCAAAGGATGACGGTACTTTTCAGAAGGTATAGGGACTTTAAAGCGCCATCGTATTGCAGCGCTCTCAACCGTGCCCGTGAACCGTGGCGAAGTGAGCGGCCGCGGCTCCAGGCATCGGCTTCACAGTGCGTCCATATTAAAGTGTACTAGAATACGGTGGTTCACGGAAAGGAAGCGCCGTCGTCCCTGATAAGCGATAGGCTGACAGCGCGCACGGTTCTTTCGCTCGAAGTTATTTTCCTTCCTGCATGCTCTAACCACGGTCGAGAGCGCTGTAATACGTTAGCGCATGAGCGCACTCACGTGGCTTTATTCTTTATTTCATATTTCGCGGGCTTTCTTTAAACGCCGAAAAAATATCACCACGCAGCATGTACTACGTTGCCACAAAAAATTGTATCGCTCGTTTCTGAGTCCCCTCTACAACATAACGAAACGCACGTGGCCCTAAAGTGAGTATTAAAATTTTTGAATCATTGATATGAGTGATAATTGAGACAAATATTTAAAAAAATGTTCTGAGGAACGCCACATGACGGGAAACTATTGACCCTTTCCGCGGTGATCCCGTGGGCGCGGCCATGTTTGGTCACGTGGTGACGCGTCCATCGCTTGCCTCAGCTGCCTCCGTTGCCTCAGTTTACAATGGGTAGAGATGGGCAAAACGGCTCACTTCAGTGAGCGGCTCGGAACTGCTCAGCTCACTGAAATGAACCGGTTCATTTGAAGTCAATGGGTGTACATGACGCCCGGTGCGGCTCAGGAAACCTGTTTGGGGAGATATCGTAGACGCTGATGACTTGGTGGACGACACGAAGCTTTGGCCACAGCTTAATTCAGAGGACATGTAAAAGCACTTTCGGAGCTCATTAAGCTTTGAGCTCATTAAGCTTAGGCTCCGGGGCTCGAGCCCCCTCCCGCCCCTAAAGTGTCATTACCGGAGTTCGGTTACCCACATAATTTGAGGATTCTTTTGCGTTGCCTCTACCTTTTCACTTTGGTTGTGGCTAAAAGCCTGCGGCACCATTGTTGGCGCGGACGTGCACGGCTTTAATTTATACTTTCGCTTTATTCCGGCAAATCCTGACAATAGGAGGACAAGCGCATTAGAAGCACCGGCGGCGGCTACCTCATCCGTGTTTTCTCGCTTCAACATTTTTCTTATTTCCGCTGAGAACACCATGCACAGACACAGTATATTTAAATACATACACAGGACAAGGTTTGTTATATTTGAAGAGAAGGAAGTAGCCAACTAAATGGATAGCCTATGCCTAGAGAATGAATATGTTGATCTATGTTTACCTCACTTCAAATTACTTTGCGTGCTTTTTATTACGATAGCAATTATATGGACACTCCAAGCGCATTTTGCCGTCGTCGTCGCCGTGAGGTTCCGTATAAAGTCCAACGGCGATAAAACCGTCGCCGCGCGCCGTACGCTGTGTGCGAGTGAAAGCGTGCGAGTGTGAGCCGGCAACCGCAACTTAATAGACAGTAGACAGTTTTAGTTTAGCGTGGTTACCGGAATAGCGGGCGTACCGGCATAGCGGGATCGAAGTGCGCATGCGCAGAACGCTAACCGACCCATACCGTTTACCGTGCGCACGCTATTTCTCAGAGTTAACGTTACCGTGTTAGCGTGGTGTACGTAGTGTACGTAAAACATGGCGGCGGTCGCGGTCGCCCGCTTCGAACTGAATTTGGCGTTGTTTTTGTAGAATTCACTTCGTTCGTAGCAAATGACTGCGTAAACGGCTTTTGCTTAGTCTCATGCCGCTTCGCCGAGAGAGTGTTATGGCTAATCTTGAGGAGCTTTCGAGATTGCTTCTCGTTTCGAACGCGCCTAAGCCTAACGAGATAAATTTTTTCTGAGATGCGAGCGCCATCTGTCGCTAAAGTTGGGAGATAGGCGCGACGACCGCATATGGCCTCTGAGATTGGAGGATTTCAGAGGCTATGGTAGACAGCTTGTACTGCTTGTCTGTTTCGTTGCAGATCGACGGACATGTGAAGTAAAAATACAACGCGCTCCTGGCTTCCATTGCGCTGCCTATAGCACTTTCCGGACGCACACACACATAGAATTAGGTGCCCTGTGTATGCGAAATTCAAAGCGTAATGGAATAGCGTCCCGAACGTAGACTACGCTATCACGCTATACTAAAACTCTCTTTCTGCAAAGTTCGTTTGCGGAACGGTAACGCTATTTCCCGTAACCCCGCTATTACGCTAACGCTAAACTAAAACTGTCTAGTTTTAGTTTAGCGTGGTTACCGGAATAGCGGGCGTACCGGAATAGCGGGATCGAAGTGCGCATGCGCAGAACGCTAACCGACCCATACCGTTTACCGTGCGCACGCTATTTCTCAGAGTTAACGTTACCGTGTTAGCGTGGTGTTGGTAGTGTACGTAAAACATGGCGGCGGTCCCGGTCGCCCGCTTCGAACTGAATTTGGCGTAGTTTTTGTAGAATTCACTTCGTTCGTAGCAAATGACTGCGTAAACGGCTTTTGCTTAGTCTCATGCCGCTTCGCCGAGAGAGTGTTATGGCTAATCTTAAGGAATTTTCGAGATCGCTTCTCGTTTCGAACGCGCCTAAGCCTAACGAGAGAAAATTTTTTTTGAGATGCGAGCGCCATCTGTCGCTAAAGTCGGAAGATAGGCGCGACGACGGCATATGGCCTCTGAGATCGGAGGATGTCGGAGGCTATGGTAGACAGCTTGTACTGCTTGTCTGTTTCGTTGCAGATCGACGGACATGTGAAGTAAAAATACAACGCGCTCCTGGCTTCCATTGCGCTGCCTATCGCACTTTCCGGACGCACACACACATAGAATTAGGTGCCCTGTGTATGCGAAATTCAAAGCGTAATGGAATAGCGTCCCGCACGTAAACTACGCTATCACGCTATACTAAAACTCTCTTTCTGCAAAGTTCGTTTGCGGAACGGTAACGCTATTTCCCGTAACCCCGCTATTACGCTAACGCTAAACTAAAACTGTCTAATCTCGCGCACGCGAGAGAGGAAGGCGGCCGGAAGCGCACGGTCTTCGTTTACGCGCGAGGCACAGGGAGGAGGCGACGGCGACGGACGGGGGAGGGGGGTGCGGTCTGCTTCCGCGGCTGCTGCTCACGGAGCTATCCTGAAAGCGATCTGCGACGCGACCGAAGTGTGCGTTCGCGGGGCCTCATCTTCAAAGCGATCTGCGATGGGTCAAAGTGCATTCGCCGAGTACCGGTAGCTTCGTATGAGCTGCGCTTTCGACGTCTAGTTCGCGTTGAAGCGAGAGCCAGCGCGAAGGTCAATTTGCTCGCTGCCGCTGGCGCGCTTTCTAACTCCAGCGTTTTGACGAGCTCGCGCGGTCATCGAGCGAGATGTGTTCACGTTTACCTGTGCGCGCGTGACACCGTGCTTATTTATTTAGTTAATAAGCTAATATTTACAACTTTATACATCCGATAGAACTACTATCCTTACTTCGTATAGCTATCTACTAATTTGCTATCGCAATCGATGCTTCGCCTGTCGGTGGAACTGCGACTTTTTTGACCCTGAAAACAACCTGCAGACTTCAGTGACCCCTTCGGCAGAGCCTTCTATCAATGGAGTGTGAGAAGCATGGGAGTGATATGTGTCTCAATATTGATTCTCTTTCCAGTAGGCAATGCTAACGACTGGCAACAAAATAAAATAAAAAAAAAGCTCTTCTAATTATTTACAACATTTACGCATTAGGGAGGGAAACATCGCCTCTTGCATGCAGATGCCACAAATACGGGGTGTTTCAGCAAACACTTTCAAAAAATTTTTAAAGGTTGCATGTGGCAGATAGCACAATTCTAGTTCATGAGCTGGTCTACTCGAAGAGGCGGACATTACTTGCACAAAAAGTTGAAATGCATAATCTGCTACTAAACAAAAATTCACCAATTAGGTCTTTAACATATTAACTTAGGCCCATGTTGCAATTTACAAATTCTAGCCATGGAGTTCGCAAGGCGGATGCACTATATAGGAACTGATTCTCAGTATGGCACTGGTTTCGAGCTATTAATTCCCGAACATTGCGGAGAAATGCATTAGCGTTCCAGTTAATTTTATGCTTACCCGCCGTGGTTGCTTAGTATAGCTATGGTGTTGAACTGCTAAGCAGGAGGTCGCGGGATCGAATCATGGCCACAGCGGCTGCATTTCGATGGGGGCGAAATGCTAGAACACCCGTATACTTAGATTTAGGTGCACGTTAAAGAACCCCAGGTGGTCTAAATTATTCCAGAGCCGCCATGAGACAAGAACTATTTGCCGTAACCTCGGCGGGTGCCTAAACCCACTAACTCGCCGGACGCGAATCGTTCTGATTCGAAATAAAGTTTTTCTCACTCACTCCTCCACTACGCGTGCCTCATAATCAGATCGCGGTTTTGGCACGTAAAACCCCATAATTGCGAAGGGCCGCGTCATCGGTCATTGTGGCCGCAGATGGCAACGTACGGCTGCGGAGCTCCAGGTCGGGGAAGACGTTAACCCAGCACCTCCACCAAATGTCACGGGATGTTCTTGTAAGTACACAGGGCGTCTGACCGAAGTACAAGACGGAGCAGTCTCAGCTGGACACCGATCGTGCGCGCACTACTAGTTCGACGACTTCCTCTTTTAACACTTCACCGTGCCGGCACCGATAATCTCCAGTACAATATATATATATATATATGGGTAGGTTTCGGAAAGCTGGTCGCCCCCCCCCCCCCCCCCCGGAAAAATGAACTTTCCGCCTATGCATTCCATTCCTTAATATGCCAGTCACTAGTTCTGCAGCTAACTATACTGCACACGCGTCTTCAATGGACCACTGCATATGTTGCAGCATGAATGTAGCACGTTGCGTGAGCGAAAACCCAGTTGCATTTCCGACAGCTGATCGCACTGAAGCAGGGCAGAAGCGGTAATGGTTTCGTATTCCTGCGATTTCGCTTAGCTCACTTTAGCTGAGGCAACGTGCGCCGCGCCGCCGAAAGCGCCATCTCGTTTCTCAAGAACTGCTCCGCGAAAAGGGTCAGTATGTCGTTGGTTTCGCCCAGCTGTGGTTAACCGATTTTTTTTTTTTTAATCCTTAGTTCAGGTTACGCGAAACACCCTATATACACAGTACATCAGCGTACCTCATGCTGGGCAGCTGTGTGCATGCTACACTATGGTACATGCATACACCACGGAATAATCGTCAAGCTAAATATAATGCTTTCATTTGACGCTGACAAACGCCGACGATTTTCCGTCGCTCTCGAGCACCATCGTGGTGCGACGCCGTCGCTGCCGGCGTTACCCATCACGCCAACGTTATCGACTGCCAAAGCGCTTTAGAGCGCAGCTCGCGCCCGTTCCTGCCTTGAGCATCAGCGTTGCCAGCGAGCGAACGCGGAGGGACGCAGCGGGCGATAGCAGAGAGCGCGAGGAGGAAAGCGGAGGAGGAGGGTGCAGCGGAACCATGACGCGGAAAGTGGAAGAGGGGTATGGCGAAAGCGTGAGAAGCGTAGTGCCGCGCAATACGGGCGACGACCACTACGAGATGGCGCCAGAGTTGCGCGCCGTCGTCTGTCCACCGATGGCATGCGGCGAGCGCGCCCAACGATACCATATATGGAAACAAAGCACTGCATGATCGGAGGTCTGTATGCGGCGGCTGCTTCGAATCGCGCCCACCACCACACGCTGCCTCTCGCGATCTCCCAATTAGCGAGGCAGTCGCGCCACACTTCGCTCCGTTTGCAATGTGCCGCACGAGACAGTCCGCGCCAGCCAATATATCGCGAAATGAACATGTGTTTGGTGCTGCGCTGAAACTGCACAATAGGAAGTATTGTAATCGTCGATCAATTTTTCACTTCTGAGCAGCAACAGCAGCTGCAGCATTACAGTCTCGCGTGATGCTAGAGGAGAACACCATCCAAGGAGCTCGAGCCTTGTAACCTTAAACCATATATGCCATATTTCAATGCTTTAATTGCCTTCGGGCGAAACTTCCAATGTTCTGGACTAGCTGTGAGCACCTTTCCAAAATACCACATATATGGTTTCTGCTCGTAAACCGGAGGTAGAGTACAATGGTTGAGAATTATGTAGTTTTTTCTGAACTGGGTACGCAAGCCAGGTATTAAAGGGCCCCTCACCAGGCCACATCACAAATTTTGATTATATACACTGGAAGTTATAGGGCAGCGTCCAGGGAGCGTTTTGTGGCAGGCATTTTTCAAATTGGTTCATTATTAGAAGAGATGGGGAAATGTCGAGTCGCCAACTTAATTGCCATACTGCCGGTGCCGTTGCAGGCAAGACAGTAGAGGCATTTGTGTGTGTGACCGCGACACTCGGGCTGGAAGTGGGGCTGTCTAGTGAGGAAGGGCGCACAGTCTTCTGTTTGAAATTTCAGCTGTTCTTGCAGCCGTGCCACTGTTCGATACTTTGGATACACAGATTGCCACCACGTGATCTACGGGCCGCGTTTTTGTTTGCAATACCCAAACCTGGCGAAGGGCCCCTTAAGTGCCCCCAACTACTGTGACAACCAACTTGTATCTTTGACATGTACTCATTTCTGCACAAGCCAATATATATGAATGAACTTGTTTAAAAGTTCCAACAGTCGAAAAACGGCAACGAACTCGAGGATTGGAGAATTCTTGCGAGTTGACAATTTAATCATGCCGCACTGTCTCATGAATTTGCCCCTTCACTGCCCCATGCAAACATACCGACTCAAGGCTTGTGTCAACTTGCAGGAATGCAGCGCTACAGTGTGCCACAATGCCAGAAGCTGGGCCAGATCGGCGACACATGCCGACCGTATAATGCGCCCGAGAACCGCACTCTCTGGTACCCATACAACGGAGGTGTCCAGCAGAAGAACATGGCCACCTACACGCTGCTCTGCCCATGTGCTGGCGGGTTGCACTGCACAGCGGCCCAGTGCCAGCCAGGTACACTGGGAGATCAGGTCGACAATGACCTCGCTGGCATTTATGACGAATACCAGTGATGGGCATGCTTTGTTGTCTCCCCATCCCTGTACTGTTACACATTCAACCTTTCTTTGCCTTGTCTTGTCCTTCCAGTCCACAGCACAGGTTGCTGTGTTCCGCATGAACCGCACAACACCCATCCTCATGTGTTTGACAGCCCCACATACCAGTGTGCGGGCCTGCCACCACCAGAGGCGACACACACACACTACACATGCATGCACATCATCAGCAGTAATGGGGTTTCACTTTGATTAGACCTTCTCTGAAGGAAAGTGCGATAGCATGGCGCCTGCTTGAGTGCTAAACGCAGCATGATCTCAATATTTGCACTTAGGTATGTATAGACCGAGCTGAACTGCCTCTGCCATACACATACCGGAACAGCAGCCTCCTCCTGGTCAAATGACAGGTATACACGCAGACGAGCCTTATTGACAATGTACTGGCTTCCCAAAACTTTGCTGGCACATGGCAAGCGCTTTAGCTGTGATATGCCTGTCTGTTTTCATTGTAATGGAGGTTGTGCGTACTGAATGTCACCAGGATGCTGCGCACCGAACAGATGCTGTAATACCATTGCATCCCATACTCTGTCTGACTGAGGACAGGGTAGCTTCACTGTAATTAATATGCACCCAACAGGGGATAAATATCAAGTGCAATCTATTAACTCTGCAGTAAGCGCCATCCACCATCTTGCCTACGGTACGGCAAAGCGAAACTGTTTGCTAGACCGCATAGTTGCTGCTGTCATCTTTGATCGGCGGTGTCTTCCCATTGCTGTGTGCTGCTATGAGCGAAGCAAGGGATTTGTGGCAACGCTGGCAGCTTGCTAGGACAGTTTTTTCAGCAATGAGCACAATAAAATGAGCAAATAAAGAAAATTTGCATACAGTACAGTGGCTCACACAGTTGTTGCATACCAGGCGCTGTTGTTAGCACACAGAAGTTAAATTCAACATCAGACCTCTTGCACTCATGTCTGGTTTAATGTGTCATGTATAATAGTTCCACGAAGCATTTCTACTGTATTATGTCTCGCCACGTGAGCTTCGTTTAAATTTGAGCTCTAGGGCAACACTAGCTTCTGTATGAAAATTTTTTTAAAATATTGTTAAGCTTACAGCTGCAATCTTTTTTTTTTAAGTATGAAGATGCTAATCTTCTAGAACACTTCAGTTTGATCTTTTTTAATCATTTGAAAAAGCATAAAGATCTTCAATTTTTTTTTTTTTTTTAGCGGTACAATAGAATGTTTTGCGAGTGGATCGAAGAAAACATTTAGCTGGTTGATGAAGCATACATTTGACAATTTTTTAAAGGATAAATATGAAGATAACTCTGAGAACAGAAGGCTGTGTTCACAAAAGTGCACTTTGGCTCATACTCAGACACAAAATGTGCTCTGAAGTGTTAGCATAAGCATACAGATTGAACAGTTATTGCAATTTATTCACTGAAGTTAAGGCACCTTGGCAAAGTTCATCAAAAGATCTTGCAAAAAAATAAACTGTTAGGACATTGAAACAAATTGCTACTGCGCATCTATACAGCAGCGCACCAGCTGTATAAGATAAACAAGGCCTGTGTGCTCTATCCCAAAGCTGCCACTGCTTAACCACGCAACGTGCCGTTGCATCTTCTGTGCGTTCATTTTTCGTACTTTCCTTTGGAATTTCCAATCGCCGAGTCTCCCACCATACAGCCGCCTCACTATAGGGAAAAATGGCGGACTTGGCTAGCTTTTCCAGATCACTATGCATTTTGGATATCCGCAATAATGTTTTTTATACAATTTGAGACAGGTAGTAGAACGTAATGTCGTACTCTGGCCTTGTCACCATGTGCTGCAGGACAGCACATTTAATCTTGGCATTCCAATGTTAAAAAACAAAACAAATCACTGTTAATTTTTTCTAGTATGTCAATTATACAGAGCAACACATTTCTATGCTGCAACCCACTTTAATATGCACATTGTGCACAAAATGTATTTAGGGGCAAAACCATGCATGTTTACAAAACATGCATAGGCAAGAGTTTCATCTTGGCAGCATGGATCAGCTAAGTCAGGTTTCCATATACAAAAGTTCACATAACCAAAAAGGCAATACAGTCGAACCTCACTATAACGAACACAAGAACACCTTTTTTTATATCCAATATTTGTAAATGTATTTGTAAATGTATAACATTTATAGCAATCAAATTGCAATCAAGTCTACACAATAGAAACTCAAACCTGATGCTTCCTAAAGAATGATTTTAATAGCCCGTTGGCGACAAAATTACAAACGCGTCCTTTGCATGGCTGTTACAACCAACCATGGAATCGGTGTCATTGTGCGGGATTGACATGTTGGCTTGCCGACTACGGGGCAGCCAAGCCTCTGGCCAAGATGTGCACGTGTTCAGAATATGCCTTAACTGAGCAACTGGAAACAGTTGCTCTAGCCAAGTATTTGACATTTTTGCAACCAGAACACATATTAAGAGCTGCGAGTGAACAGTTACTAATTTCGCTGTAACTCATATTGTCTCGGATCTTACATTTTAGGTTTCATCATAGCAGTAGAATACTCTTTGAAATAAAGCATAACCAAACATATTTTAGATTTTTCATTTTGTAATTTCATATTGATGTTCAACTGTACACACTGTGGTATGTTTTGACAGTTGCTTTCTGATGACTGCTGCTGTGATATTTCTATTACAAGCTCTGCTGTAGGTGAGAAAGGCCAGCTGTGAGCTGTGCAGTTTTCTCTAGCCAATATTATTCTTCAAGCTCCTGTAAAGCATAACTGGCTACCAGGGCATACTTTACTTTGCAAGACCTTCCATTTTTTGTACTTCCCATTTATGACAAGAGATAAGTCATGCAAAGGCAAGGTTACGCATTCCACATCAAGACATTCTCATGTAGCATGCTTGGAACGTGATTAGTACTTTTCAACTGTGTTTCAGAACGACCATTCTCAATGTTATATTGGGTGTGCTGCCTATTTCAAATCTGAAACAGCACTCGCAATTTGTGTAGGCACAAAACAAAACTGCGGTTCTTTACATGTTTATCTCATGAATGTTTGTACATAGCCATGTCCATGTCTTTATATTTATTTGATGTGCGTCCAAAGAGTGCATGATTTTAGGATAGTGGCATTTTCAGGGTAAAACCAGGCTGGACCCTTAAAGAAAATTGCCTGGGTGCAGAAGAGGTTCATGTGGATCACTTCGACACACAGTCCACCGCACCCTTCTCCTTCCCCCCCCCCCCCCCCCCCAAAAAAAAAAAATGCATCACACTATTTCCAACTAGTACTGAATACTGCTGTAAAGCACTTTTAGAACACTGGTCAAAATAACTGGTGCCTAGTGTTCAAATGTGTATGCTGTTCCTCTGCAATAAACATTTATGTACCACTTGTAACAAAGGGTAAGAGACCTTTATTTTAGCAAACTTGCAAACATCTTCTTGTGAACATTCTTACCATGGATGAACTTGTCCCAAATTTCTGTGTGTGCTACAAGAACGCACATTGCAGTGCTTCATGATACCTACTCATTGACGGCAAATTACAAAAGGAAATACTTTCAATACTTGTCCCCTGGCCTTGTTGAATGCCATGTACAGAAACGAAACAATTTCACAATGCTGTGTGAAATTTACACTGTGCTGTTACTTTATACTTCGTGCTGATGACAGGCTGCACAAAGTAAAAAAAAAAAAAAAAAGATACATGACAACCAGAACAGTACAAAGTGCTGCATACAGTTTCTTGCTAACCCCTGAATTCTTACATGTTCAACCAGAGGTGGCCCTTTAGCTTCTAGGAGTGGAGGCAAGCATCAGCCATGCTGTATGCCTGCCTCTTTTAACATTTCATTTTTTTTTTTTTTGAACAGTGACATCTTTAGCGTCCATGGCTAATTCTTTATTAACATATAAATGAACCATAAAACTTCACAGTGTATGTGCTGTTAAATTTAGACAATATTCAGACAACACACAGCATGGGTAAATAATTTTGAATATTTTAAAGGATTACTTTCCTGTAAACTGTGTGGTACAGCACAAAGAGGCTAACTGAAATTACTTGCTGCAATATAATTAAGTTGTAATGACATACTAGCTTCAAAAAAGTTGCAAGAAACCACACAGTTTTAAAGCAAGTCCTGTATCATTTCCATTCCTGTTTAGCTACTGTACTGGTGACACACACAGACTATTGCACCAGACATCATCTACTAACCTATAAAACTAACTTATTTCCACTGAAACTTGCTACAGCTAATTCACGGGAAACTAGCTTTCCTTCAGTCCTTCACAGAACAAAGTCTGGGTTCACTTTGGTCACGGATCTTACAGCAAGTGTGCTGCAAAGATACTCCTGTAAAGCTCAGTTTAGGAAAATGTTTGCCGTGCACCATAGGAGCTCAACACGAAAGGCAAAGGAGTCAATATCATCTAGAACATCACACTTTTCTTTTGCAGCCTGGCAAGGACCGAGCACATCAGTAACACTGAAAGCCAGAGGATGGACAGTGCATAAAATGAATGCATCCTGGCATTCTTAATGCACATGGGGAAAACTATGTTCAAATGCTATATCAATGCTTTGCTTCTCACTCACTGCAAGGCAATGACAAAATCAAATAAAATGGACTGAAATGCCATGCAAATGCACAATGATAAAAAGGCAGTTGTAATTCAGACAATCGTGATGGTGGCAACAACATAAGAAAATTGAACACAACTACTATATATACAGGGTGTTTCAGCGAACACTTTCAAAATTTTTTAAAGGTTGCCTGCGGCAGATAGCACATTTCTGGTTAATGTGCTGGTCTACCCGAAGAGGCGGACATGCACAAAAATTGTAATGCCTAATGGACTAGTTAACAAAAAGTGACTAATTAAGTTTTTAACTAATTACCTAATGGCCCATATTGCAATTTACAAATTGTAGCCGTGGAGTTCTTAAGGCAAATCCACTTGGAACGAATTATCAGGATGACACCAGTTTCGAGATATTAATTCCCGCACTTTGCGGAGAAATGCATTGGCGTTCCAGTTACTTGCTTAACAAAACGTCACTTTATGCATTGAAGAACAAATGTCATCCCAAGAATTCGTTCCAAGTGATCCGCCTTGCGGACTCCATGGCTACAATTTGTAAATTGCAATATGGGCCATCAGGTAATTAGTTAAAAACTTAATTAGTGAATTTGTGTCAATTATGCATTTCAATTTCTTGTGCAAGTAATGTCCGCCTCTTCGAGTAGACCAGCTCATGAACTAGAATTGTGCTATCTGCCACAGGCTACCTCTAAGAATTTTTGAAAGTGTTCGCTGAAACAACCGGTCTGTGTATATATATATATATATATATATATATATATATATATATATATATATATATATTTAGAAAGTACTGTTGGTAACATTTCGTGAAAGATTGAAAATGACTGCTAATATCACTTGAAGACTATTGATTTAAGACTTTACAATGCTATGCATCTTATCGCGATCCAGCAAAAGAAAAGCACTACCACATTGATCACTGTAACAAATCCACAGGCAACAGCAAAATGAGGCACCCTAATGTCACAGCAAGTTTACGACGAGAAACGTAGAAATCTCCTTATCTTCTTCCACTGAGCTGTTCCAAGCTCATTCAGTGATGGCTCCCTCAGTGCCCCACTGATGCCTGCTGCAGCAGGACATCTCAAACTTGGAAGAGGAACTGCAGGAATAGCTGAGTGCTCGCCTGACTTGGGGCGGCCAGCTGACAGCAACAAATTTCGTGGGTTTCTGCTCCTTTCAGGTCCCAGTAATCGTAGTAAGGTCATGCAGTGAGCAAACTGCTTAACAACTTTGAGCAACAAATTCTTGAATCAAGCATGAAACCAATGAAACACAGTCGTAGTACACAATTTAATTGTGACTAGCATCGGCACACCTACTTTGTTGACATCCTCTGGCAAGTTGTATGCAACAGTTGGAGCCTTTCTGTCTCTCCACGTGCAAATGCATTTTCAGATTGCATATTTCTCACCAGAAGCACCTGCAGGGGACAAGCAACTGCATAATATATATATCGCTTATGCATAGGACTGCCAACTCTCCTCGGAAAGAACTTGGGACGAGAATGCATGAAAAATAAGCTGGTAAAATTTGCACTTTAATAAACTTGTTTTTGGTGTTTTTTGTTTGAAGTGGTACTTGTCTTGGCTACTTACTGGTCATGATACTTCAATATACAATCCTTCTTAATGTAATTGTGCAATAGCTGGTTCCCATGCACGGCATCATTAAACGTGAACGGCCTCTTGGGAGTTTCCGGTGCTGTAGTGCACATATCATGGCCTCTATATGCAAGTGCCAATGAGTGATCTAGTGTTTACTCAAGCCACAAATTTGATGCTGAAAATTTTATGCAGCAGAACAAACCCTGCTTTTGCAATCCAGTTGAACAAGATCTTCCACTAACGACTGCAATACACCACTCATGGACTCCATGATTGTGTTGCATCAAGCATAGTGCAGACGGCTCTCACAGCAGTGTACTTCGATCTTCGAAGCCATGCAAAACCATTGCACTTGCAGGCTTTGATGGAGTGCTACAAAGTTGGGAAGTGCTAGGTAAAATACTAACGTTATGTGCATCACTTGCTCACATGTACTACCATGAGCATGCCAAGCCACAGCTAAAAGCCACTCCAACATTTAATTTCCATTGTTTTCATTGTATGTCGCATGGGTTAGCATTGTGTGAAGAAAATGGAAGCCCCTCGATGTGGTTTTGGCCATGACCATGTGGGAGGAAACTTAGGCTAAGCCATACAACATTCCCTTTCAGCATGTATTTTTATCATCTCCAGGAAACATTTAATGATGAATACTCTCTCCACTAAAGGACTGCTGGCAAGGATAGATAGATTGAAAAGGCTCTGCACAGCTTACAATGTTTGTGCAGTTACAAGCAACATGAATGCCACACAAGGGGCATGTAGTGCACCCTACCTGTCCAAGATTATTCAACTCGAGTATTACCAACACAACTGGCTGTCCTGGCGAGGTCAAGTTAGGACGAGGGACTGCTGAATAAGAGCTGAGACAGCCCCACAAAATCCTGGATGGTTGGCAACCCTAGTTATATACAGTCGAATCTCCCTACAACAAATGCCGCTACAATGAAATTTTTGCCACAACGAAGATTTTCCGATTTCCCGTCAGCTGCCCATAGCATGCCAAAAAAAAGTATCTTCATAACGAAGGCGTTTTATTCGGTATTTCCGCTTCAACAAACTTTTCGATAACGAAACTGGGAATAAACTGAAATTGGAACTGCCGAGTAGTCAAATTAGAAGGCCCTTCCAAAGCTGTGACGATCGTATGTCCACTTGAATTAGGTTTTCGCGAACACAATCAAAGTCAAAGTACTGATTTGAGCCACTGCAATCCATAGCCACGCGTGGTTATCACGCGCCTGTGC
This sequence comes from Dermacentor silvarum, assembly GCF_013339745.2. Lineage (NCBI taxonomy): Eukaryota > Metazoa > Arthropoda > Arachnida > Ixodida > Ixodidae > Dermacentor > Dermacentor silvarum. The sequence goes on from NC_051154.1 coordinate 38,075,184, forward strand.
GAGACTGCACGGGATCACCACACTCGCTGCCATTTTCTCTGTGGTGTGTGTCCGGTCGAAATGGCTACGCCAACGAAGAAGCATAAATTTCTCTCGAGGGAGGAGACACATATGATCGCCGAGGCAGAAAGCAGAAGGAAAAAAATTTTCCAGCTTCGCCCGAAAGGCGAAGCATCGATTGCGATAGCAGATTAGTAGACAGCTATACGAACTAAGGATAGTAGTTTTATCGGCCGTATAATCTTGTAAACATTCGCCTACTTTATTACCAAGCATGATGTCACGCACGCACAGGTAAACATGAACACATCTCGCTCGATGACCGCGGAAACTCTGTCAACACGCTGGAGTGAGGAGGCGCGGCAATAGCAGCGAGCGAATTGATCTGCGTGCCGTCTCTCACTTCAATGCGAGCTGAATGTTGAAAGCACAGCGCATACAATTACCGGCACTAGTTGCGCTTTGCCCACATCGCAGATCACTTTGAAGATGAGGCCTGCGCGGGCGCGCATTTTGTGCACGTCACGATCGCTTTCAAGATATGGCACCCGCGCGGCTAAGCTGCAGGCAGCAGCCGCTGTTGTCAACATGATGGCAACGTCTCGTAAATGACAATCCGCAAGACAGTGCACTGACTCCGGCGACTGCTTTGAAAGTAATGGATCCTTTTGACCTCCTCAAAAAAGTTATCAGAGCCTACGACAATGACATTGTGATGGCTCTTTTAACGGACTGTAAGACTCACGTAACGCGTTTGTTTGCCGTGAAGCATAAGAAATCCAGGGTGACCGACTTCTGGAAATAAAAGTTTCGCTAAGCGTAAGATTGCCAAGCTTACTGACTTTGTCATAAATATGCAGTGAAATTGTGATAATTCAAACGGCTTCATTACGGCGGTGCATGTGCTGCAAAATGAGTGTTTCGCGATCAGCCGAGTATGTGCGTTGGGTTAGCCGTCGGCCGCAATCTACGAAACAAGCTGTAACAGACGCACGAAATGCATTCTCTCGTGAAGTTGACACTTTATTAACCACCTTCGGTATGTCTCATCTCAATCTTTGCCTCCGCGCCATCGCGAAGATTTCCCGGATGATGGTTTCGGTTTCGTTCGCGGCTTTGCCGTCAGTATGTATATACATACTAATTTCGCGTCAACTAAGTTCCGCCACAATGAAATTTTTCACATGTCCCGTGGATTTCGTTGTAGCGGGACTCGACTGTATTAATTTTATATGAAATTTGTTATCTCAGCATTTCAGAAAGAAAATTACCACCAAGAGCACCACAAAGTAAGTAATATAAGCTGTGTGCCTTTGTTGCCTAAATAAATTAAATGATAACACTACCATTTATAGTCAACATTTTTTACTGCCCACCTACTGAAGTCATAGTGTGCTGAGAGACCAATCCAAACACATAATGAGGAACAAAATTAAGGAACAACCATACCAACATACGTTTCACACATGTACAGATAAAATGAATGAATAAATAAATAAATAAATAAATAAATAAATAAATAAATAAATAAATAAATAAATAAATGATAACCAGCTGAAACTGCAGGACACTGGCCGACACACAATTTCACAGCTCTAGAATTTAACAGAATGCAATGTCAGTGAATTTCCAGCTGTTACCGGCTAAAAGATCTGCCATGTTTTGGTACTGACTGACTAGGAGGTTATCCGAGTTCTGCCAGATGTTTTACCTTTGTGTGCAAGGGATGAACAAAGGTTTTCAAACAATTAAATGGTCTTGCTGTTTGTGTCAGAAGCAAAGGGCAGCAGAAAACAAAAGGGCGAGATAGAGAGAGGGAAGGGGGTCTTCTTATGGCATTTGCCACATTATTAACTTGATAATGGTCATTCAAGAGTGGTGGCGGCCATAGCTAAAGAGCAAGCTTCCTTTTCTTTTTCTCACAACTATACAGTGCGAGTCCCATCGATGAGGACTGAAATATTGCTTAGTGACTTCGATGTCCACTCCCTACACTAACATTACAAGGCTGATGACAACAAACACACATGGAGCACATGGAGAGTTCTGTGCGTCGGTCATGCCTGTACACAATAAATATACTATCCTGACAGCTCCACAGTTTCCTTTCTGTGAAGTGCTAAATATATTGCAGTAATTTGTACATCATTTTTATTCAATTAAACAAAAACTCAAATTTAGTATAGGAAAGTTTTCATTAAAGTAGCCTTTTTTTATCATGTGTGGGCTAACATAATTGTGAACAAGTGACATAATGAGAAACTGGCTTTATCCATAAATAATATTGACGCTCACTATGAGTTCACAGTAATTAAACAATGCTCAGTACTAAGCCCAGGTTTCAACAAATATATATAATGCCCATACTTTCACAAAAAGCCAGATTTTACAACATACAGGTTTTGTGGCCCACATGACTTCACAACCGTTTTCCCAAAAGGAAATCATTCATTAAACAAAATGAACAGTTGGCTTAAATTGCCAGATAAAAGAAATACAAAAGCTATGACATAGCTTTAAGGACCAGTATGCTAAAGGTGACACACACTCAGCACAAGAAAGGTTGGAGTGGTAAGAAATGGGACATACCTATGTATTTACCTCTTGCCATGGAAGCTCACAAGGTGTAAACGGCAAATGAAGGACTTGTACCACAGACACAGCTATGTGGAGTCAAAACTAAGATCAACTTCAAAAGTGTGCTAATGGCTTTGGCTAAAGAAGACAAGCTGGGGATGAGTATGAACCAGGTTGTCTTAGGTTCCTACCATGCTCATCTCCAGAATCAGGCGTCATTCTGGGCAGCAGAGTATGGTGGCGGTGGGAGTGCCCGAAGCTTGAGTGTTCCTTGCCGAGACCTACACGAACAAGCCAGAAAAAATGTAATTTCAGACAAACAGAAGTATAAAGCTCATTCTGCTATCTTCTGAATGATATTAAGATGCAATGAAGCTTCTCAATGGAGGACCTTAGTCCAAAGGTTGGTCACACTTGCACAAAGAAAAGATCCTACAGAAGAAACAGCAAGTGGCAACAACTCTATTTTTATCACAATAAAAAAAGGTAAGTTTTTGTACACCTTGTTCTAAATCCTGGCTAAATATTTGATAACCATTTCTACAGTGCATATTGGATTTCCTCCTTGCCTTGAAGTGATAGCACTGCATTTCAATATTTTCAACTGGGCAACTTGGTGCATACTTCCACGCTAAGAAGCATTTATTCATTCACTCATGGAAATATACATAGTAACAAAATATACAGGAAGAGGTCCCAAAGCTCGGGGCTGTAGGGGGACCTCCTAACCCGTAGCAATGGCCTAAGGGTACAGCATCCACCTCGTATGGGGGAGGTACTGGGTTAAAATCCCGGTGGCGCCAGAAACCCCCCTGTTTTTCTAATGGGTAGAGGTGTCCCCTGGCCAAGTGCTCCACTACTTGTGCAGGTTTGCATCTCGAAAGGGGGCCGTATAGAGATTATGTGCGTGGTCACTGGGAACCCCTTGTCCAGCCACAGACGGCCTTGTTGAAAAGCATCTGCCATGGCTAGGAGAGGCAAACTAAAGCTACCGCCAGGTACCTACTGGTACAAGCATGCTCCCGGCCAGGTCCTTGACCATTATGGGGCCTTAAAGCTTGGAAAGGGCTGTTCCCAACCCGAGCGCGTCTCCACCTAATAGGTGTATTGGGACGCCACATGTGAAATGGGCACCATGGAAGCGGGCCAAAGCTCCTTTTGAGTTGGTTGGTGTTTTGTAAACAGCAAGCAAAACGGTCTGTGCAAACATCTCATAAGAAATGCACCCCTAGAAAGCCGGACGCCTGGCTGGGGGGCCGCTTGTACCCATTTTACAAACTGGTGAAGATATTGAACCGTGCACCCGAGCTGGGAGTCCTACCCACTACTGATCTTGTATACTGCGATTAGCTCAGTTTACCGAGTCAATATTTAACTGCATCCAACATTGTCGCTGATTGTCAAAATTGCTGACCTTTATTGTCACTAACTGTCACCAACATTTCCGAGTTGATGATTGCTTTAAAGGTGCCCTCCAATAGAAATTAGGCTACTGCTTTCCTTCTGTCAGATGTACAGAGTGGTGGCTGCAGATGCTTTCAGTGCTTGCTGCAGCACTGATATTGAAGCATTTATTATTTTAATTTGCCCAAGAAATCAAGACACTGGTCAGCACCAGTGTACATAAGACACTGGTGCTGAATGCATCACCACACAGTGACAGCTTTCAACACTGCTGTAACGAAAGTTGACATGATTTATGGCACCTCGGACTATCCGTCAAAAACCAGAGCATGTCAGCAATGTTCCAATAGAGTTTCTCTCCATTGAATTATGTTACACTTTTTTTTTAGGCTTTTAAAATTCAATCAAGCATGTAGGAAAAATGCTTAAACTAAAAAGTGATGCTCCAAAGTATTACAGAGGCACCGACTACCCTCCTACTTTAAGTGGTTTTCCTATATAAAGTTCAGAAATCATGAAGAGATTGTTAGCTCCTGCCATATTCAATGCTCTCTCTCTCTCTCTCTCTCTTTTTTTTTTTTTTTTAGCGCTAAGGCAGGTGGCCATAAACTGAAACCGTAGCTGTCGTGGCGTACATTGTTGAAGCCAATTATGTGGCGAGGCGCAAAGAACTTGAGGACTTTTGAAAGAAATCTTTGCCAATTCAGAAGTGGCATAGCTGTATTATATTTTGTACACTCAATACTTTGCTAGCCATTCCAGAGGGCACTGTTTATGTGTAGACTCACTATTACAAAAATAACGAATGCACCCTTCTTTTACACACTGTGCTCAGACTGTGCTTTTACTCACAATGCTCAGACACTGTGAACCTCTTCTCCCATGGCGTCCTTCGTGGGCACACCTTGTCCATGAGGAATGCCATGGGGGTGAAGGCTCCTGGATTAATTTTACCACCTGGGGAATTCTTGAATGTGAACCAGAAGCTCAGTGTACAAGCACTATTGTATTCCTCATCCATAGGAATGGGGCCACCACAGTTGGAAACCAACTCCATGCCTCAGCAGCAGAACGCCATAGCCACTGCAGCAGATAGAGCTGCCCAAATGTCACGTTGTAATTCCTTTCCTTGCGGCAAGTCCTGATTAATCAATAAAAAGCCAATTGCAGATGAATAAGTGTTCATCAATCAAATTCCCAACCCTAATATGCCAGAATGGTACCTAAAATACTTGGAAGAGCTAGGGGATACGCACGGCCGAGGAAGTGAAGCATCGAGGGGGCTGCCAGCACGGGAATGGACTCGAGATGAGGCTGCTGATGAGAGATTGCGCTTCGTGGCCATTTGGCGCAAGGCGTTGGTGGCGCGCTCAATTGAGCTGTGCTGTTCCACCTGCGTACTGCACAGGATGTCAGCCACAGAAGGAAGGGACAACACAACAGTCATGTAGAAGTAGCAGCTTCCTCACCTTGGGACGTCCTCTCTGAAATTAAGAGCAAGAAAAAAGGTGGTCAAGGCAGAGAACCAATTGTGAAGTGGCATATTTTGCCTTCCTAGGTTTCACATGCAAGCTGTACATCTGTCAATGATTGTTTGTGATTGATTATTGGTTGATTGGGTTCAATGTGCCAAATAAACACAGAGGCAATGAGACACGCTATAGAGGAGAACTGCAGAATAATTTTGGCCATCTGGGGCTCCTTAACAAGCATCCGAAGCTCAGTACACGAGTGTTTTTGTATTGTTTCCCCATCAAGATACAACCGTGGCAGATCAGTCATACTTGTGACCAAACGATACGCCTGTCACACCATCCTTACTGCAGATAAGAACATACACTCACTCGTGCTGGCAGCACATGAAGCAGGTGAGTGTGCTGAGCAGCATGGCTGTGACAAAACCTGGTAGCAGTAGAGAGAGCAGAAAGTCTGCCAGCAAGTCCCTCCGGGGCAGGTGGCCCATGTCGGGTGGATTATAGCTGTCCTCTTCCAGTGGGATGGGTGAGAAGGCAGCGTCTTGGTGCTGCATCATTCCTTCACCATCTAGCTGCTCGGGCAGCTGCACCAAGGATGAAGTGGCAAACAATGCTAAGAGGTCTTGGTGCCAAAAGGAGCCGAGGCAAGAGTGACACAAGTTTGCTGACTCACATAGCTACTGGAGTTCTAAAAAAAAAAATTAAATTCTGTTGTTTTACAAGCCACAACCACAACCTGATTATGAGGCACGCCGTAGTGAGGAACTTCGAATTATTTTCGACCACCTGGAGTTCATTAACACGCACCTAAACCTAAGTACATAAGCATTTGTACATTTCATCTCCATTGAAATTCGGCTGCTGCGGCCAGGATCAAGTACACGACCTCGAGCTGAGCAGCACAATGCTATAACCCCTGGGCTACCATGGAGGGTAGCAGCCGGAGTTGCATAGAGTTGATTTGCAACCACAAAAGTGTTCCTTCTCTATATCGAAGAGTTAGCTGTCATGTTCTTTTACTGCTACTCCACAGAATCTGCAACTCTCTACAAAGGTGCTGGCACTTTAATTTGGAGGAGAGGTGTTTGCTCTGTCTGCTAGTTACATTTCAGTACCACAGCACGTCTCCAATAAGACCTTTCAATGCTGCACACTTAGGTTCTGGCTTACTTCATATCCTTGAAAGGAGCAGAGAAAAGGACCTTTTGCCTCTAGCACAATGCCACCACAAATTATCAAGAGGGTGAACTGCAGTGATATTGGCAGCACATAGGTGCCAAAGAAACTGTAGGCCTTCATATAATTGTTTATCAATAAAAACAATTGTATAAAGCCTACTTAAAACAGCTACATTGGATTTGAAAGTAAACAAACACTTTTGTGGACTTGCGCACAAAAATATATTTGTAAAATTGCTGTGAAATGCATGACTTCACACAGACTTTACAAGCTCGAGTCCGTGGTAGCGGAATTTCAAAAAGGGGAAGCCTGGGTTTCATTTTCTTTGAAAATAATCAACCACATAGACCAAAACAGCAAGAAATATACATGAAATTTTGAAACATTAATCTGCCAGACTAATTTAGCCCTCAGATACACCTGAGCTACGAGAGATGCTGTACATTAGTGGAGAGTTCTCCAATGTGCATGAGGAACTTGCTGTGCAGGCACTCTTGTAATATGTCCCCACAAGAATGGAGAAACTCCCAGAAATCAAACCTCAACAACCTTGTGCTCAGCCATAAGCAGCGTAGTCAATTCATTTTGCAGGAGGGGTGGTAATAGATGTGCTGCACAAGTGTGCTGAAGGTGCACACAGACTTCTTTTTCTTTTCCATATAATTACTGTAGTTTATTATGTTTTTTTTTTTTTTTTTCTGTGGCACTTGCAAAACATATACAAATCCTGATTCTCATTTCTAGCTTTCAGTACAGTGGCCATCGGCAGTGCAATGCTGTATAAATGTGCCAGTTGTCGCGAGATCACCAAAGCTAAGCAGCCTTAGGCTAGGAGTTGCAATGACTCCTCTTGCAGCAGAGTACAGAAGCTAATTTATTTTTAATATCTTATACAGACGACGGCATGTCCATTAAAAACAAATGTGGCACCCTGATCAAAAACTTTAGCAAGGAATGCATGTGTAATCGTACCGACATCGCCCATGAATTATATTCTTAATAAAAAAGGGGGTCTGCTGTGAAAAATTCACTCGAACTAAGCAGTTTTACAGGAAAGCAACTTAGGCAAACTTCAAACACCGCAATCCATACACACTGACATACAAAGCACAATCCTTGATAACTTGTTCTATGAAACACATTTTTTCTATGAACTGTTAGTTCGCTAATGAACTCACTTGCTACAACATAGTATATAGGTCAACTTGCTATGCCAGCTTTCTGTGACAGTTAAGTAAGGTAGTATGGTTTAGACTTGCCTGCCTCATTGTAGAACACGGGTAAGTCTTAACCTTCTGAAGGCATGAAAAATTCCTTTCCGATGTGAAGAAAGTTGCCAGGATCTTCATGCAGTGATATTCGAAGAAGCTTAACAACCATTGGTAGGAGCGCCCTTAAGGGGTAACATTTTTTTTCTGAAAAACTGTCTCTCACATCTTAAAATTGTGGGAACGCGCGACTCTCACGCGTCCCCTGATGTTGTTTTCCCCGCATGTCTCCTGTAGTCCGGCTTCTCTGCGTGGCTACCGGCGGTGGTTGCGGCGCGTTGCGAGAGATGGCGCTAGTGTCGCGATGCTAACGCCACCGAAACGCCGGGGTCACTTGGGAGAAAAAGGTCGGAGGGGGTCTCTCTTGGGCTTGGGATCGGCGACGAACACGCACGGACGCTTCGCGCGTGCGCCGGCCCGCTTCGCGCGACCGTCGCGCGAGGCTAAGAGCAGGACACCGGTATGGACGAACACGGATCGTTCGAGCGCGCCACCGTTCGCGTGACTGTACACGCGAACGACTAGGCGATGGTGTCATAGCAGGGGGCGAACGTATTCGCTCGCTAGCGGGTCGCGGTGAGTCGGACTTCCTTGATTTGTCGCGCGCCCGTGTGAATGTTCTATTGGTTGTAATTCGGCTAGTATGTATTAGTGTATGAAAGGTGCAATAAATGCCCTTTTGATTGTCTGCACTACTGCGTTGTCGTTCCTTTGTCCCAAGAGCACATGTGAGACCCCACATCTGGCTGCCCAACGTGGACCTCTTGGGGCATCGGACGATAATTTTAACAGTTTTGCTCGGTTCGAGATGTTTCAACCGAAGCGTAGTCCTAGCGTAGATTTTGATCGCTAGTGTCGGCGGTGCGCTTTCTTGAGCGAGGCGACGGTTGCTGTAGCGTGTTTGAACTTTTCAACATGCTAAGCCTTTTCGCGAGTGTTTTGAAGTACACTCGTCGGTACGAAAGCCACGTGGTCTGCATCCTGGGAGAGCGAGGCCTAGCGCCCGCGGAGCATTGGCAAGCCTGAAGCGAGTGAGTACGGAAGCCTCGTGGGTGGTCCGAATTTTTTATGTAAATAGCTTCTTCTATATCTTTGACTTCGGAAGTCGAGGCTCAGGGAGCCGGGTGGCCGCGGGCCACGGGTGCCGCTACGGGCTGACTGGTATTGCGGCCTGGCACCGGGCGCTCCGACACCGTCTGGGACGGTGGGCGCCGTCAACTCGGATGCTGTGTGCACCGAGCGGAGTAGGACCACCTCACAGAGCTAACGTCTCCTCGCGGCTGCCTGTTCTTGTGCCCATTTTGGGCGTTTTTTTTTTTTTTTTTTTTTTGGGGGGGGGGGGGGGGATGCCGGTTGTTGTCAAAGTAGCGACGCATTAGGCCTAAGGCTTGACAAAGCCGCCTGTCGCACGTTGAGGGACACAACCTGGTGGACCGTGGTGTTGAGGTGTCGCACATTGCTTCCCTCATTAGTTCGCCTAGCACGAATTGAAATTCTCGTTCGACTCAAGAAAGTAAGCTTTGTCCACGTGAACTTAGCATCTGCTATGCCGCCCGAAATTTTGCTAGCCGAATTGAACATCGTACCACGTGGGCGATGCGTATGCCGAATTCCTCTCCCTTGCACTACTTTAGTGTTTGTCGAGTGCGTTGAGTGTACGCAGCGTGAGCGGAGTCACCCCTGGTTTGCTGTCACCTGCACATCGTCAGCGCTGCTGCCCCGGACTACAATCGAGCTACCCCAGGCTTTGGAGATGCCTGTGGTCAATGTCGGCGCAGCGACTTCGGCGGCCGCCAATGTCCGGCTCGCAACCCTCGGCGGCTGGGAAAAAAGCCGGCAGTCACCAACGGCTACTGCGGCTCTAGTCAGCAGGGCGCGAGCGACGCTTGCTCGTGCCGACTTCTGCGTCGCCGTTTCCGGAGTCCTGGGCTGGAGTCGTGCCATCGAATCTGCAGACGTGGTGCTGTGACCAACAGATGCCAGCGGTGAACCCCAGAGTCAATGTCGGCTCGCACGTTGTGGATAATGCGTGGACATTTACTCGGCGGCGCCACTGTCGCATGTACTAACTTTTGTTCGCGACGCGCGCGTTGATAGGCCTTGTGACATGTTTCGCCGGCGTATGTGTAGTGATTTAAGGTTGGGGGGATGTGGGAACGCGCGACTCTCACGCGTCCCCTGATGTTGTTTTCCCCGCATGTCTCCTGTAGTCCGGCTTCTCTGCGTGGCTACCGGCGGTGGTTGCGGCGCGTTGCGAGAGATGGCGCTAGTGTCGCGATGCTAACGCCACCGAAACGCCGGGGTCACTTGGGAGAAAAAGGTCGGAGGGGGTCTCTCTTGGGCTTGGGATCGGCGACGAACACGCACGGACGCTTCGCGCGTGCGCCGGCCCGCTTCGCGCGACCGTCGCGCGAGGCTAAGAGCAGGACACCGGTATGGACGAACACGGATCGTTCGAGCGCGCCACCGTTCGCGTGACTGTACACGCGAACGACTAGGCGATGGTGTCATAGCAGGGGGCGAACGTATTCGCTCGCTAGCGGGTCGCGGTGAGTCGGACTTCCTTGATTTGTCGCGCGCCCGTGTGAATGTTCTATTGGTTGTAATTCGGCTAGTATGTATTAGTGTATGAAACGTGCAATAAATGCCCTTTTGATTGTCTGCACTACTGCGTTGTCGTTCCTTTGTCCCAAGAGCACATGTGAGACCCCACAAAATGTAGCAGAGGCACATATCAGATTTCTCCACGCATCAATTAACATATCCCTGTGAAGCTGGAGACAACTTGCACTGAGATCCCCTTTATAGAATTCACGCATAGGTGCTGTCATCCGTACCTGCCAATAACGTCACTCATGTCATGCTATCCTAGAGTATTTGTGGAAAGCACATTGCATAGGCAAAATGTGCACCATGTTTATAAGTTGACAACAGCACTGACAGTAGAAATGCTCCAGTGCATGGAACTCACGTCAACGCAAATTTTTTTCGTTGCGCTGTTTCACCTCCCTTTTCACGATGCTTGGATATCCAACCTCAATTATTTCTTTTGTTTTAGTTGTCACATCGCTTCAAAAACAAGAATCATGGCAGAGTCAGTGACACTGCTTTAAAGCCTTCAATTCAATTTCAATTCAATTTCTGTAGTGTCATTCCATACCCATTCACCTTTGCTCCTGGGTCACTGTTTTTATGAAATAAAAGTATAAAGCAGAATAGCCCTATTTCGGAACAGTTACTGGATAAGGACTGGAGTGAGAATCCATTCAGTGTGCATCTGACTCTACAGAATTGCATGAGGGCAAGATTTCCTTCCTTTTAAAATTGCCTGAACCAGCTGAGGAGAGGTTTTGTGAAGCTTACTAAGTCCGTGAAGGAGTTAACTCCAGACAGAAGCGAATCTTCATGCATAGATCTTGTAACCCAAGGTTTGGTGGATGTGCAAGACAGCGTACAAGCAAAGCTCTCGCCATCACATTCCAGCAGACTAATGTCTGGATTAGAAAGTAGTACTGAGCTTAGTAGTGAGAGCATGCGCTCTATGAGCGGGCAACAGCAAGGCAATGGCCTTCTATGAAGGAGTTACAGCAAGAAAATAGCAGCAGGAAAAATTAGACCTAGAGGGAGCAATGCCACTCCCTCTACACCCTATCTTCTCCCCAACCCCCTTACTTGATTTTGAAACGTGGATGGCAGGTAAAAGTCGCCCCACGATGCATGACGCTCATGTGCTCAGCAGCAGAAAGCCACAGCCACTAAGCCACCACAAAAGATTAAAGTGCAACTTCGTTAACTATTAAAAGTGGTGGGGAGAGGAAGAAGAAATTTTAAGTTTAAAAAATGCTCTGCTGATGTTTTCTAATCTAATTTTCTTTTTTTCCCCAATTCGCACCCTGTGGAGACAGTTACATCATCTCCAAGATCTTTCGTAGGCTCTAAATGCACGTGCTCAGTGGGACACTCATAAAGCTATGTAAAAATCACTCACCGTGATTAGTCGGAATCCACACCAGTCAGGCAGAAAGCTCCTACTCCGGAAACGGTACTCAGCAGATGTTCGTTTGTAGTCACGTGGACAAGAGACCCTGTTTCGCAGTTGATTGGCTTCAACTTCTAGAGTGCGCAGCTCCTGAGAAAAGTTGGTTGTCCCTCCAATGCGTACCACTATGCTGAAAGAATCATGCCCTACATGACACATGAATGCTTCTTTCATAATGTTCTGTTTTCAGAGATTAGCAGTTTTATCAATGATACTTTTGAAGAAAATATTCAGTAATCCTGAAGCTCAAATTACTGATAAGCTGCCTAACATATTTTTTTTTTTTTTGCCACTTTTCACGACAGCAGTGCCTAGATTAAAGCACTAGCAACATGCAGAAAAGTATTCAACAGAATGATCAACAACGGGTAAACAATTTAATCCATAAGCCTGAGGAATGAAGGATTCATTGCCATGCAACTTGGCAGTGGCTGCTTAGGGAATGTTTCTGCACAAAAGGGAGCAAACACAAATAAAGCCCACACAAACTCAGGATCAAATGTTTTGTTCATCCTGCTTTACATAATATATTACAAAATATTCACAGATCAGTGATTATTACTTTTCTTGAGACAAAGTAGCTGTATACACGCAAAATTTTTAATCGCTTTATTACAAATAGAATGTCTATTAATAATGTGTAAGCTGTGTAATGTTTAAACCTAATAACCCCCTATATCATACAAGATTATGCGACCTTGAGGGTGACCTTGAGACATGCATGCATGCATGCACACACACACACACTATGTGTCCAACATGCGCCAAAATTTAAAAATATGCATGTGCCACGTAGCTGGACAGAACCAAGGTAATGTTGTTTGCCGTCACTTGGACCAAGTCAGGTTTTTTTTAGTATTATGCCTAATTACATAATTATTATTAATTAATGAACTTCTCAAGTATTATAATCAGAGCAATAGTGTCAATGATAAAATTGTAGACCATCCTGAAAAATTCCTGATCCAGCTTTCTGTTGCTCAATACATGCTACATAAAAGTTTTTTCAAGACTGAAAGAAAGCCCGCAATATACAAAAAAGCACTGCGTGAAACATTACCTCGGTTCTGTCCCCCAGCTATGTGGTTCCTTCAGAGACATGCCGTCAGTGGTGGTGACCATGATGTGACGAGTGATAGATGGTAGTTAGTGACTAATTAACATAAAAACCTTTATTAACTTTTAAGCTTTTAGTTTTAGTGGGCTCATCGTAAGTGGGAAAATGAAGCGAGCTCTCCATACAAGCCATATCAACTTATGGATCTAGAAAAATTCAATTAACTGCAGAGTTGTCTCACGACGACATTCGTCTATCAGAGCACGCAAAACCAAGGGGGCAGCCAGCCCAGCTTGCTGGCTGCCCACTGCTGGGTGACGTAAGCTGAACGTTGCCTAAAGGGGCACGGCTTTCCGCTCAATGCAGCCTCCCAGTTTCCGTTTTGAGCGCTCTGATAGCCAAATCTCATCGTGACACAATTCTGCGGGTAATCCCATTTTTCTAGATCCAAAAGTTCATATGGCTTGTATGAAGAGCTCGCTTTATTTTCCTCATTACAATGAGCCCCCTGAAATTAAAAGTTCGAAGGTTAATTATTGTATTTTTGTTAATTAGCGACTAATTACCATGTATCACCTGTAACCTCATGGTCGCCACCCCTGAAGCATGTCTTTGAAGGAATTGTCCTTTTACTTCAAAACACCTATTTTTAAATATTACTTAAAGTCTTCGTAGAAACACCTTGTCTAGGAATATGAAGAAATTACATTTCCGATGGTTGGTTTAGAGCACAGTTCCCCCCCCACAGCCAAGGCCATATGCCTAAAAGGTGGAATCAAACACCTTTACAAATTTCCCTTGTGCAAGCCAGTGCTTTGTGAGCGCGCACATCTTCTAGCTGATGATGAAGATAGATGTTATGGGACACATTCATCGCCGAGATTCGCTGCGTGTTTCTGCAAGGTCAAGCATGTCGTGTCTTGAGTTTCAACATGTTTAATGCCGAATAAAACTTCTGTTTTCTCAGCAAGTTCCACCATGGGGGTTGAGGGATGCATTTATCACTGAAATCTGCAGCGCCTCCTGTTGTAATGCGCCATTTTGCTTTACTGGCTCATAAAACCTTCGCCTACACCGAGTTCCACATTGCATGGAATCTCATAATTTTTTGCGCCATGCAATCGCCTCAATTCTGCCTAATTTAAACATTTTAGGCTCAATTCAGCGATTCAGGATCCAATTTCCTGGTTATTGTGGTTAAACAACACAACAGAAAAAAGAGCAAAGGACTATACAAACAGGTAAAACGCTGACTCTTAACAATTTATTCCACAGAAAATTGAAGTACCGGGTATTTCAGCGAACACTTTCAAAAACTTTTGAAGGTTGCCGGTGGCAAATAGCATAATTCTAGTTCATGAGCTGGTCTACTCAAAGAGGCGGACATGCACAAAAAATTGAAATGCATAATCAACTAATTAACAAAAAAATCACTAATTCAGTTTTTAACTAATTACCTTATGGTCCATATTGCAATTTACTAATTCTAGCCGTAGAGTTCGCAAGGCGGATCCACTTGGAACAAATTCTCAGGATGACACCAGTTTCAAGATATTAATTCCTGCACTTTGCGGAAAAATGCATTGGCATTCCACTTGCTTTTGTGCTTCAATGCATAAAACGACGTTTAGTTAAGAAAGGAACTGGAACAAGAATGCATTTCTCTGCAAAGTTCAGGAATTAATATTTCGAAACTGGTGCCATCCTGAGATTCGTTCCAAGTGATCGCCTTGTGAACACCATGGCTAGAATTTCTAAATTCCAATATGGGCCATAAGGTAATTAGTTAGAAACTTAATTAGTGAATTTTTGCTAATTAGTCAATTATGCATCATTTCAATTTTTTGTGCAAGTAATGTCTGCCTCTTTAAGTAGACCAGCTCATGAACTATAATTGTGCTATCTGCCACAGGCAACCGTTAAAAATTTTTGAGTGTTCGCTGAAGCACCATGTATATATCTATGTTGCAACAAAAAAAAATTCGAAAGCCTCTTGAAAGGCTGACAACAAAAATTATCTTTGGAACTTTTTTTTTTGCAACATATAACGTGATTTTCTTTTACCAAGAATAAATTGCTGCAGTCAGTGCTTATCCTGTGTTCTTTTATTTAGTAGGATAACTAGTGAAGAAAATGCAGGAATCACTTCTGTTTCTTTATTGCTTGATTTGTCTGTTGTGCTTTTTTAGCCTCAATGAATGGAATCCAACTCTCGCAACTCTCTCAAGTTATATTCGTTAATATGCCAATTGAACAGACAAAACCTTAGAATTGCAGCACTATACATTAAAAAAAAAGGGAATGCATGGCTCACTGCTCAGAAATTCCACTACAAATGCTCTTCCTAACTGTAGAAACATAACTTATGGGTGATTTCACTAAATTCACTGCAGACTTACCCTTCCTTGTCCTTTGGATTTACAGGTACCCGGCCACCAATGTCCACCACTGAAGCCACTTTTGTCACATAGATTACTGGGCTTTCTTTCCATAAGTGATCTCGAAAAATTTCTTCCAAGTCAGACAACCAGTCACCCTCAAAGAGGTCTTCAATATTAAGATTTAAGAACTTCATCTCTACCTCGTAGAGTGCTTCTCCTGAAAATCAAATAAAAAGAGGGGGGGGGGGGGGGAGAAAAATATGATGTTAAAAATCTAACACAGATCACCATAAGCAAAATCGTCCAATACCTCAAGCGAAATCTTCAACGAATGCACTGCATCTGATAAATAAGAGTGCATGCCGTACAGTATGCCATTTGAAGTAGGTTATATGATACTCACTCGGCCTTTTTTCCACTTGAAGACTAATTACACGAAGAGATGTTTTGTAGTTGTACTTGTTGATGGCAAAGACCTTACAGTTATCAGGAAGAAATAAACGAAGAACATTTAACCACTAATTGTCACAATAATCAAGTACAATAACGCACAACTCACCTCAATATTGAGTTCTCCGTTGTCTTGATACGAACCGTACAAAAGTGCCCTATTTGAATTGCCTGTTTGCCGTAGGAACATCCACTTTGGTAGATCCGGCTTTCCTAACAAGGCAGCTCTAAATTCTGTACGCCCATAGCTATCTGTTGAATAATAAAGATGATAGGTAGTACGCATGATCATTAGTTGCACCAAGTGAGCTTTTTAAATCATCTTCTTCATACGAAGGACGACTGCATACCTATTGATGCGTCAAACATCCCTTTATCGATATAAAAATGAAAAACTTCAGTAGTCTGCAGCACTTGGTTTCTGAAATCTTGGAGTTTCGCACCTGCACAACATAAGCCGAATGCGAAATGCAGCGTTTGGTTCACGCGATGTAAAGCGGAGAACATGTAAAGCAGTTAGGAGGTTGCAATACTCACCGAAGCAGCTGAAGCTAAGCAAGAACGTCGCTGAAACAAGCACCTTCAGTAGCGACATGGTTCTACAGCTTGCGCCTCTCCTCTCCGTAACACGGACTGCTGATGCGCGGAGGCTTGGGAGCAGCTCCGCCGTACTTAGCTATGCAGATTTGCGTACCGATGGCTAATCGATTAGCTTCGTACCAAAAAACAAGGCTCTCGCACGCCAGAACTAAGGTTCAATAGGCTAGAAACACATTAGACATACCAAAATGAAAGATCAGTCAAACATCCAAAACCAAGCGCTCATCAAACTTGCTCTCGTGCTGCTCGGGCTCCTAGCTACACTAGCGGCCCCTAGTGCCCACCTATTAGCGGAAGAAAGTTTCGTTTCTATCAACGCCTTGTTGGTTTCTGTCCAGTCTACCCGTACCCCCCTAAAAAAACTACATGTGTGTACGTACTAAATGCAAGATGCAAGGTCCACTGAATGTCTACATCTCTATTCTAGTCCGTACTAGAATGTACTAGAACATAGACACTCTAGTCCGTACCAATCGTCCACTCGGAGGTTTTTCACAGGCCGCAGCTCACAGAAGCACAAGTTCTTGATTTACGCATCGAGCGTCGCGAATGGCTACACAAGCGATAGGACGAGGGCACGAAGTTTATAGATGAATATTAATATTATATAACAGTGCAGGCGCAGCAGGCGCGCTGAAGTCCCAGTTTTCTTAATATTTGTGTAATTTCATAACAGGCTTCTAGAAAAAGAATGACGCTCGCATGCTGTAAAAATGTGCAACGATTTATTTCAACCCGACGAGAATAAGTATTAAAAAAAATCGTAATAATTTTTCAAAGGCAATTATTCATCAGCGCTGTATCGGACCCGATTTGTTGTCTTGCGCACGTGCCATGATACCTGCAAATACTTTGTTGCAACGAAAACCAGCTGCAGCTTGGTTTACCGTTTAAAGTATCTGATACATCCCCTGGCACTGCGCCATGCATAGCGCCGGTAAAGTTGCAATGCCAAGAACCGCGTAGCACAATGGATTATACGACGCGGCATGATATCTGGTTCTTTATTCTGATATCTCTGGGTAGCTACGCGAGATACGCATTTTTATGTCACCCTTTGCAAGGCTCACGTTGCACCAAAAATAAGGCGGCGGGTTTTGTAGTGAGCAGCCAGCTATTTGGATCTCTTTTCTTTCCTGACACACTTTTTTTTTTTTTTCTTGTTTCGTTTTATAAAATACCATATGTGTTGAAGCCGCACAGTCGATGTGACACCTGTGGATACACGTAGCACGTTGCCAATTTTTGTTTACTACATCGAAGAACGATGAAGCTTTTCGGCGGCGTCGAGGGGTAGGTTGATTGCCGATTCATTACTAATTTCGTTATATGCAACTCAACAATTCTTACAGCTGCACTTAAGTTAAGTCGAAGTCCTATCTTCTTTCTTTCTTTTTTTTTTTTACGCATGAACTTCCCAGGTAGCTCCAGCATGCAGGAATGTGAGCAATCGGGAGCGCGAATGCACAACTTCGCATGGCGAGATAACAATCGCGTTTTACAAACTGCCGCGTACGCACGTGCCTCGGTGGCGCTTCTTGAGTTCTGGGACCATATTTCGTGGTCGTCAGTTATCTTGCAGATAACGAACTTCAACAGAAGCCAAGAGGCACGTGTGTTTGCACCCACTTTATCCTATGCGGCGAAGCCCGAGCGCGGGAACTTCAGTGCGTCACCCACGTCACGTCGAACTTTCAGAGCTGAAAAATAGTTAAAATTGCCGAGGTACATTTTTGCCGAGGTGTTCTACTTTCTCACTTTAATAACAAGCAACATGTACTTGTTTTACGTGCGCTTTAAATTAGTTTGCACGCAGCCTGTGTCTGGGCACAAATCAGTTGACTTGGCTGAGGGCATAGGTGTTTTTCTCCTTTTTTTTTTTTTTTTTTTTCTCCTGTCTGAGCATTATACAGCGGCGTCTTCTCGCGCATGTGTCGTGTAACGTGTGACCTTTCAGAAAACGTATCGTCGATTGTTGTGTGTCTTCTCTCTCGTGACATTTCAGGGGAGCCACTTTGTCAAAAGCAGTTGTATTAGACGAAAGCGGCCAAATTCTGGGATGGTCGGAAGGTCACCCTGTAAACCACTGGCTTGTTGGAATGAAGGAATGCCAAAGACGTGTCTATGAACTTGTTCTGGCTGCCAAGCAAAATGCTGGTCTTAGTCAAGAAGTTAGCCTCGCATCACTAGTGAGTTGTATTTTTGGTCTAGTACAGTACATTTATAATGATACCACGTGTGATTATATGTTGCTTTTAAAGATTACCCAGTTTCGCATAATCACCTTTTGACAATATCCGAAAAATAACCTGCATGTAACAATATAATTTTCTCACACATTGAGTACAATGGTCAAATCCTGATTTATAAGAAATATTTTCGTGGAAAAATTGGGCATTATGAAACAGAACAGTGAAATTTCATCATCATACTGTATTGGTGAAGCAGCGCACTGACCAGGACAAAGTTGCGAGTGTTGTGTATTCTTGTCCCTCTCCACTTTGTCCTGGTCAGTGCACTGCTTCACCAATACGCTATGATGATTAATCACCAACTCGCCCAACTTTCCACGTTATTGAAATTCCACTGAGCTATTAATGTTGATATAGATTGCAGGCCCTGCAATTGGCCCTAAGGTTTTATATGGTCCAAACACCTGCTGGCACATGTGCAGAAACAAGATGCTGTACACAATGCGATTTTTCTTACTTCACATCCAGCTAAAACAGATGCTTTCTTTTTTTTTTTTTTTTTTTTTTTTGCCTTAATGCTTAACATTTCACTTTTCTGTACTTGACAATGCAATACCTAAGATATCTTAAACATTGTAAAATGAGTTTGTGTGTATAGTCAAGGCTCTGCTGTTTTCAGAACAAGATTATCAGAATATGTGCTGTGCTTACATGAGCATGCAATTTCCATAAGTGGCTGTTCCAAGATGTGTCGAGATATAACAGTAACCAGTTGTAGACATAAGACCTCCCTGGATGCCACTGTAATCCATGTTCTAATATTCGCCAGTGCACATGAGGACCTGCATGAAAGCATTCGGAAGGCTACAACACCTGCTTGCAACAGTAAAGAACATGTACTCGTTTGAGATCAGTATTGAAATGGAACACTGTCTCTGCCTACTAGTGTGTGGTATGCTACTTGTGTTGTGAATCCTGATCCATTGAACTTTTCAGAGCCTTTGTCTCAGTGGCTGTGAGCAAGAGACAACAAATAATGATCTAAAAGAACTTATCTTGAAGGAGCACCCTGACATTGCATCATCAGTAGTGGTAAAAAGCGATGTCATTGGAGCACTCAAGACAGTTGCACCAAATGGTTAGTGCCCTCAATCGCCTGAAGACAAGCCTGTTTTTCTATCGGAAGATTAATTGCTGTCACAGCAACACTTATCCAAATGTCTAATGAAAAAACACTCAAGTTAATAATTCAGATGTGACTTCCTTCAGTGTGGAGAGCACAAGTTCAGCATAACTACTACGGTTATGAAACAGCATATGACATAATCTGGTAAAGAGCAAAAATTGGAGCCCTTGATAATGCTATGAATTTCCTGCTTAAAATTCAAAAGCCATTGTGGCAATACAAAGGCCAGATACATCGAAAACGTTAGTGTTAAACAATTTTCAATAACGGTTGTAAATGGCAGATATTTCTGTTATTGCAACCACTGCTATTGCTATTATTGCAACCACAACAAGTACTCCCACATTTTACATAAAAGCTTGTGAGAAGCTGATGTGATTCAGGGTTCAACATATAGATTCATGCATACTTAGCAAATGATTACTCACTGACGTAATATCATGGACTCATAAAGTCCATTGCAGTTTGTCCATTTCTATTCACTTTTTGTTACAGCTGGATAATATGTAAAATCATGCATATCATTGACTATTTTGCCACAAGTGAGCGGCAGGTCATTGGCTGCCTGTTCTTTCCTTTATTCTTTTTCTTTCTTTTTTTCAATGTTTGTTTGCTTTGAAGAACTTCATTACTTGTTCATAGTTGTGCATGTGTGCGGCACAAGTTACACTGAATCAATGTAGTGATTTCCACTACAAATGAAAGCCCTGCACCTTTTGCAGCTTGCATCTTCGTGTGAGAGTTGTTACATTAAGTCTATTGCCAAACTTTTCACATCCGTGCTTTCAAGAAAAAAATAAAAAAAATAAAAGCCTGTTACTTTTGATGCCAAAGTTAGAACTGTTTTACAAGCAGACAAACCTCGTGCAGGAGGTGTTGTCCTGATAGCTGGTACAGGATCCAATTGTTTGCTCGTCAATCCTAATGATTCAATGCATCGCTGTGGAGGCTGGGGACATATTCTTGGGGATGAAGGTTCTGGTAAGTCCCAAGTCTTTTTTTAATTGTTGTTATTATTTGTGTCTCCGTGCAAAAATGCAGGTTATTTTGTTTTGTTGGGACTGGTGAAAGAAAAAGAAAAAATAAAGGCTAGCGGCTTCTCTACTTGATAGTTTGTGTGGTTATTTAAATATTATTTTATCCAGTATTTTTTTTTACAAAGTTTGGGAGATTGTTCAGGTGTCCACTGGAAAGTGAGACAGTACATTATGAACGATGCCTGTGGCCTTTCCTTTCCCCCTCCCTTCTTTTTTTGGCCTCTGTAAATAAAATAAGTACTACTACTATCACCACAGTTTAAAGTCATCACCTGCAAATGAAATGTACCGTCAACCAAAAAAGTTTACGGACCACGGGATCTCGGAAAACGTCTGTTTCCAAGCAGCCTGCAATAGTAGTCAGTAAAACCGAACATCACAATGTTGTTCACACACAGGGTGTTTCACTTGGGCCAAACTTAAAAAATATGCAAATGCTACGTAGCTGGACAGAACCAAGGTAATGTGGTTTGCCGTCGCTTGGAGATACTCAGATTATTTCTTGCATTCCGCCTCATTAGATAATTAGTCTTAATTCAATAATCAACTTATTATAATTAGATAAAAAGTTCATTGAGAAAATTGTAGAGCAACATGACAAGCTCCCGATGCAGCTTTCTGTTGCTCAATACGTGCTACACAAAAAGTTTTTCTGAGCACGAAAGATACCCGCGAATACACGCACAGTACCTCGAGCGGCCAGTCGCATGCCAATATTGCGTGTATTCGCGGGCTTCTTTCATGCTTGAAAAAACGCTTTTATGTAGCATGTCTTGAACAACAGACAGCTGTATCTGGAGCTTCTCATGTTGCTCTACAATTTTCTCATTGACACTTTTCATCTAATTATAATATTTGAGAAGTTGATTAATCAATTAAGACATATCTAATTAGGCAGAATGCAAAAAATAATCTGAATATTTCCAAGCGATGGCAAACAACATTACCTTGGTTCTGTCCAGCTACATAGCATCGGCATATTTTTAAAGTTTGGCCCAAGTTAAGTGAAACACCCTGTATACTGGTAGAAGCTGTAAATGCGAATACTAGGCTGCATTGGTGAGGCTGCTTGAAAATTAGACGTTTTCTGAGATCCCGTGGTCCATAAACTTTTTTGGTTGACTGTACATAGAAATGTTGTTTAGAGATGGATATATGCCAGGTGTTTCTGTGAAGAGCTTAAGCAATTTTTAAAAATCACCTGTGGCAATTCTAGTTCTAGTTCCCCGTGAAAAAGCGGACATTACTTGCATGAGAAATCCAAATGTGTAATTGACTGATTAGCAAAAATTCACTAAGATTTTAACTCATTACCTTACAGCACATACCTGGTTGTAGTGGCTTTGGTGTTGCGTTGCTAAGCCCGAGGGTGCGGGATCGAATCCCGGTCGTGGCGGCTATATTTTGATGGGGGCAAAATGCAAGAATGCCTGCGTACCATGCATTTGGCGCACATTAAAGAACCCCAGGTGGTCAAATTTATTTCAGGGTCCCCCACTACAGTGTGCCTCATAAACATATCATGGTTTTGGCATGTAAAACCCCAGAATTGAATAATTTACCTTACGGCACACATTGCAATTTACAAATTGTAGCTGGTGAGACTGCAAGGCATATTCACTTGAAGAAAAGACTTTTGTGGGTGACACCACTTTCGAGATACACGCCATCAAACTTGCGTCAAAAGTACACTGTCGTTCCACTTACTTTTTTCACAAAATGCTGATTTATGCTTTGAAGCACAAAAATAACTAGAACGCCAATGTATTTCTTTGTAATGTTTGGGAATTAATGTCTCGAAACTGGTGTCATCCTGAGAATTCATTCCAAGTGGATCCCTTGCAAACTCCCCGGCTACAATTTGTAGATGTCAATACCGGTCGATAATTAGTTTAAAATATTTATTGCCTTTTTGTTAATTAGTCAGTTATGCATTTCAGTTTTTCGTCCAAATAATATGCCTTCCTTTGAGCAATCCAACTCAAGGATTAGAATTGTGCTATTTGCCACAGGTGATTTTTAAATATTGGTTAAAGTCTTTGCAGGAATACCCGTTATATACAGGGTGTCCCAGCTATCATGCACCGAGATTTAAAAATATGCAAATGCCACGTTGCTGGACCGAACCAAGGTAATGTTGTTTGCCGTTGCTTGGAGATACTCGGGTTATTTTTTGCATTCCACTTAATTACATAATTAGTCTTAATTATTTAATAACTTTTAAAGTTTAACTTTTAAGATTTTTAAATTTTGGTGCATGGTAGTTGGGACACCCTGTACATGCATCATGCTCATAGGTGCATGCTTGTTCCCTTGCAGTAATAAGTAAGGTTGCCAACTGTCCCAATCTTAACGAAACAGTTCTGACTCTTGAGTAAATGTCCCGTCTCCCAACTTGACCCAGTTAGGATGGCCAAATGTCCCGACATTATTATTTTTTTCTTCCTTATTATTATTATTTTTTACTGGATAACAATAAATACACCAGATTTAATTTTATTATGCCTGACAACTCAATTGTAGATGTTTATTTTTTGTATTTTGTTGCGTTGTCATAAACATAAAGGCGGTTTTGTTTTTGTCGTGGTTCTACCTCTGTTGTAGGCAAGCCATAACCATTCACTGTACCTCTATCCGTATTGGTAGCTGTGTTAGTCAGGCAACTCTACTGCACCTTTCTTGTTGTAAATTGCGACTAGGTGGGACAAAAAAATTGTTTAACTTTGTTGCACGTACAGACTGGCGGCTCCTGGCACTGATAGCGTCAATTGTTGCCAGCCACCAACATGTGAGGAGTAAGGGGCATATACAAGTCTGAATGTAAAATTGTACATAAGTTACTATGGTGTTGAACATGTATTTCTTTCATGCCAATAGTCTTCTTAATAGAGAGGCACTCTTTTCTTGCTGCACTTTTATGCACTGTTGTAAAATACAAACTGCTTTGTATAAGATTTTTCTTTTGTTTGCTGCCATTTTTGTCTGAGGTTTGGCTAGCAACTTGTCTGTGGCTTTTCTTGCATTCTCTAATTAGAGCCTATTTTGTTTCAAAATGATGTCCCTCATTACGGTTATATTAACCCGTTCAGACGCCACTTTATCATGTTGATTGAAAACTTACTTTCACCACATTTCTTGAATCTTCAGAATCATACAGCTGCAGGAAAGATGAAGAATTTTCAATTCTTTAGTGAGTTTTGTCAAGTTTATAGAATGTGGACTCCACGCGAAAGCTCAATGAAGGAACATCAAATATGAGTACGTCAACTATTTCGTGTATTGAAAAGCTTGAAAAGCACTTATCCAGCAGCATGAAAAGTATGCCTTGTGCATGACATTGTGAAAAACAATGAAAGAAGTGAGCCCATTACATACAACAACATACTGACACCGTCTACCTTCCCACTCATTTTACTAAAACATTTTGCACATGTTATCCGAAATTGTAGCACAGTTCCAATCATAGGTGTTTCAATATATATGCAACACTTTTTAAATATCATTACTTTTATCAGTGCTTTTGCTGTTGGTGCACTATCTTGGTGTATAGAATTGTGTACACAGCGCCTGAAAGGGTGAAGGGGCGTTGGACCCATTGTACAAGTATAATGCCATGCTATTTTAGTCATTACAGTTTAGCCTGTAGAAACAAGCATAATTTATCTTTCTTTTAATTTTTTAATTTTGCTCGGATAAAACCTACCTGCAAAGCCTGCTCATTTGATTTATATGCGCATCCCTGTGTTTTCTGGCTTCGCTTGACAAATCAGGTTTCACTATCTCGATACAAGCCATCAAAATGGTTCTTCATGAAGATGAAAATTTTCGGGCTCCTCAGTGGAGTTCCCAAAAGATTCGTGAACTCATAAAGGAGCACTTTCAGGTAAGCACTGAATTTGTGGTGATTACTTAAACACACATTCTTATTAATAATAATAAAAAAAAATTATTTCAGAAATAGCACATTGTTTTCGTCAGCCTTTTGCATGTTCTCGGTATGTTTTCATATACTTTCCACCATCATTGAGACACGGTTTTTCTTATCCCTGCATCATGAAGTGGTGCTGCTTGTGGTACACTTGTGGTACGCAACTTGCTTTTTTATTTCTGCCCTCAGTGAACATGGTCATGTATTAAGTTACCATAGTACAAATGAAATTGATATGGTACTGAGTAAGGCTGTATGAGTGATAAATTTGTTTCTCTGCAGAGCAGCTTTATTGGTTGTGAAATATTGTTTGCTAGTGTGCTTCTTGTCATATAAGTACGAGTAATTCACATATTATGGACATATACTAATAATATGTACAATAATTGTCCACTTTGATGTACTATAACACCTTTTGCATTGACTTTATGCAGCACATTGTGTCATGTGTGGTGATTCAAATATCATTACACATAGGTTAGAACATTTAAACTCTGTATTTAAAAAATTTTTTGTAATAAACAATGCTGATATGGGCAGGAGTCATAACAGATGGTTATCTAAGTACAGTCCCATGATTTGTTGCACAATTTCCAGCAGTTCAGCTGGACAGCTGTCAATTTAGGTGAAGCAACTGGATTTTGTCAATGCGATTATCATGCTCTCCTTTCACTGGAAGGACCTTTTATTTTGGTTAAAATTTTACACAGTATTTTATTTAGTTGTTTAAAGCACTGTAATCAGCGTTTCACTTTTCCCAGCTTAATAGTCACCACATGGCTTTTTCAGCTCGGGAGTTAGGCATGTACAGATTGCCATATGACAGAGCTACCTTAAATGTTGTGCTGCTTTTATGCTCCATTTGGAAGGAAAAGCATGTATAAATATTACTGGGTGGTAGTAAAAGGCTGTTTCCAGATAAAAGTATGACCCGTTGTACTGATTGAACTTTCAGTGCTTATGTGAGTGCAGTTATGCTGCAAGTGTACATTGCTGCTACGCTTTGGAGAGTGAACTAAGAGGCCATGGTTCCTAAATCCAACAAACATGTTTAATGCAGCTCACATTGTCATTGCCAGCAACTGAATGTCTGGTCATAGCATAGCACACAGGCCACTTATAAAGCATTATCATGAGGAGCTCACATTGTTGGGTGCATATTTCATGGTCAGTTTGATGCAAGCACCAACTAGAGGTGTGGTTCAATTTCCTGCATGTTTAAGTTATACAAGGGGCTACCCAAAAGTTCCGGGACCTTGAAAAGCATGGGCAAACTGAGTGTGGTACACATTTCCGCCGCTAGATGTAGCTAGCAGTATGCCTTGCGAATTGGTGTGCTGAACGACTTGCATCTGAGAAGTACTGTTTTGCGAAGTGTTGTTTTTCAACGCAATGTTTCACTAATTTGGCACATTTTTGAGTAACCCATATGACAGACTTCAAGGAGCAAAGGATTTGCATCAAGTTTTGTTTTAAACTTGGCAAAACTGCAGCAGAAACTCATTGTATTCTAGAGGACGCTTTCGGAGTCGACGTCATGAGCCAAAGTAGGACATTTTTACGGTATAAACGCTTCAAAGAGGGTCTAATGCGAGTTGACAACGATGAAAGTTATGGACGCTGTCAACGAGCACAACCCCGGAAACGATAGCGGAAGTTCGTAAGGGCTATCCTTGGAAATCACAGGCTAACTCTAAAGGACGTTCGCAGCATTGTAGGACAATCGTACAGCACAGTTCGGAGAATTTTTTCGCATGTTTTGAACATGAGGCGCATTTCTGCAGAATTCGTGCCAGGACTGCTCAGCGACGAACAGAAACTGCATCGTGTTTCTGTCTGTATGGAACTGAAGCAACAAATCGGAGACAATGCTACATTCCTCTCCAGTGTAATAACCGGGGATGAGGCATGGGTTTATGGCTACGATCCTGAAACCAAACAGCAGTCGTCACAATTGAAGTCGCCAAATTCCCCGCTGTCAACAAAGGCACGTCAAGTTCGTGGCAATGTGAAGTCCATGCTTATAGTTTTTTTTTTACCTACATGAAATTTCGTACCTCCTGGACAAACCGTGTATAGCGAGCTTTACTGTGACGTTTTGAGGCGCTTAAGAGAGAGCATTCGTCGCAAATGTCCGGAGAAGTGGAAGAACAACAACTGGTGTCTTTATCACGACAACACACCCGCTCACACATCACTCGTTCGACAGTTCTTGACTTCCTAACAAATCACAGTACTTCCGCACCCATCCTATTCACCTGACCTTGCCCCTTGTGACTTTTTCTTGTTCCCAAAGTTGAAGTTGAAGCTGAAAGGACGTCAGTTTCACACTGTTGAAGAGATGCAGTCGGAATCGCAGGCAGTCCTGAACACACTGTTGCCTGGAGAGTTCCAAGAATGCATGTAATAGCGGCAGAAACGCTCGGATCGGTGTATACATGCTCAAGGGGTCTACTTTGAAGGAGACTGTGCTGATTAGGCGTTTTGGTGGACACATGTTTTTTACGACTGAATTCCCGGAACTTTTGGGTAGCACCTCATAAGTGGATTCCTCTCCGACTACTTATGTGTTTGACAAACACTTGCAATCTGTGCCAACAAAACTGAACCATTCCCGACATTGTCAGTAAATCAATGACTGGCCAGTGGATAATGTGCTGCAGCACTAAACTTTCTAAATCCACTAACTATTTGCCCTTCGAGCAATTAGTGTCAAGAATTAGCCTTGTTATTTTTCAAGTGGCTGAGCGGTGTGTTGTTCATTTACTGGTTCATACTGCTTAGCAGATCTATATAGAAATCTTGAGTAAAGTGTACTGTTTCTTGGGCAAGTTGGCAATTCATACTGTGCAGGAATGACTAAAGGGTGCACACAAATGCCTAAGGAACAGATAACCACATTAACAGGAGTGGCACTAGCAGCGGAACTCTATTGCATTTCACTTTATTTCATATAATTATGTCATTAAGTGGCTTAGCAATGAATGCACTTATATTAACATGTGAATCGTACTAAAGTTCAGTTGCTAGCTGCACTTTCATATGTGTGCCTTATTCATTGTTTCTGTCTATTAGGTCCCTGCACAACTTGAGAAAAGGCCAGTATCGCTTTTATTGTAGCCACTGACCTATGCAGAAACACTTGGGTACTAATAAAATAAAAAGTTGATTGGGACCTCCTGTACAAACTATGTGTTAGAATGTTAACACTGCAACCTAAATTCTGCAGCAGCAATATGAAGGGGTAAAAAAGAGTAAATAAACTATTAGCTGATGACTGTAATAGTAAAACAACATGGATTAGAAGCAAATACGACATCAAACTTAAGACATCTTGTATGTCACATTTGTGTGGAAAATTTCAAAGCATTTGTTTTTGTTTCCTGTATTGTAGTGCATTTCCTCTTGAGCATATTAATGTCTGTTGGATGTCTTAAGTTTGATGTCGTATTTGCTTCTAATTCATGTTGTTTTACTATTACAGTCATCAGCTAATAGTTTATTTACTCATTTTTACCCCTTCATATTGCTGCTGCAGCATT
Source organism: Dermacentor silvarum (assembly GCF_013339745.2). Lineage (NCBI taxonomy): Eukaryota > Metazoa > Arthropoda > Arachnida > Ixodida > Ixodidae > Dermacentor > Dermacentor silvarum. The sequence goes on from NC_051154.1 coordinate 38,103,499, forward strand.
TAGGTTACAATGTTAACATTCTAACACATAGTTTGTACAGGAGGTCCCAATTAAGTTTTCTGACTTCGGATCCACACCTTAACATTACCAAAATATAGATTGATAGGCTGAAGGGTAACTGTTTAACAGTAAATTCGAGCAAAACTAAAGCAGTTTTTTATGTGCTGGAAGGGAAAAATATAGGGTCTGAAGCTATAGAGCTTGTAAATTCTGTGAAGACACTCAATATAATAGGTATTTTCTGAGCATTTATTTTAAAGGAAAATTTCTTTTTTCTGTCGGTATAATTGTGAGCCTAAGTCACATTCTCCCTCTCATTGTCAAAGTTATCCTGTACAATTCACTAGTGTACTTGCTCCTTCAGTATTGTAGCATTGTGTGGTGCACTACAGGCATCACAAATCTCAGTATCGTATTTTCCGGTGTATAAGACACATTTTTTTCTGAATTTTTCGTCGGTGCGTCTTGTAGAACGGTGCGACTTACGTACATTTCTTTTTTCTTTGAAAAACTGCCATAAAAATCTATTTCGATGTTATGGCTATGCGAAGCCCGCTGGGTTGACTTAATTGCTAGGGGTTCTGCGGGCGCTATCGAGTTCCCGAGCGCCATGCGAGAAGGATGGAGCAGCAACGCAAGCAGCGGCAGGCTGACCTCCAGTCAACCCACCCAGAACTCGCATCTGCAGATCGCTTTCAAGATGTGAACTACGCAGTTGCTACCAGAGTACAAGCGGCCGAAGCCCCCCCTCCCTCCCGTGCTGCCTTACCGCTTTCCTCCCTTGTGTGCGATTCAGTGCACCCTCGCATGCTTTCACTCGCACATACAACATACAGGGCGCGGGGACGATGTTATTGCCCTTCGACTTTATACAGAACATCGCGGCAACCATGACGGCAGAAATGCACCTGGAGTGTCCGTATCATTGCTATCACAGTTATATAGGAAATATATGGCACCCATACGCTTGCGTGTGACCCGTATTCACGAAGTGAAATGTCACTAATTTTTTTTAAATCCCTTACCAAACGAACAGGTGCGTCTTATACACCTGTGCAACTTATATATGTATTTTTCCGGAAAAACTGCCATTTTGAGGGGATTGCGTCTTGTACAAAAATGTGACTTATAGACCGGAAAATACGGTGAGTTGCGCTTACTTCAAAAGAAGGCCGTCCGCTTTATAGCAAATCTTTCGTACACTTAAAACGTTTTACCGAGTATGATATTGGTCCAGTATTTTCTTTGTACAACTACCAGTTTATTTTGTGTTACAAATCTACTACTATACAACAATAATATTCTTATTTTTTTGGCGGATCTGCCAGAAAATATGGGCACAAGGGTGACTAGGTATTGACCCTTTTCGCGGAGCAGTTCGTTCTGGAGAAACGAGATGGCACTTTCGGCGGCGCACCGCACGTGGCCTCAGCGACAGCACACGAATATGAAACCATTACCGCTTCTACCTTGATTCTGTGCGATCAGCTGTCGGAAATGCAACTGAGTTTTCGCTAACGCACTGTGCTCCAATCATGCTGGATTGAATCATGTGAATTGAAGACGTGTGCAGTAGTTCGCTGCAAAAGTAGTGACTGGCATATTAAAGAATGGAGTTAATCTGTGTGGTCAAGTTCGCGGATCACTGCTGCAACTGTTCGTACATGTTACCGGCACTTCGAGATGTACGGCTTTCCTCGAGGATACAAAAATTTGCTCATCCGCCAGCGTTGTATCGCTAACCTTCAAATAAAGGGTTTCAGCTTCCTGTCATATAGTAAGTTTCGTGCTCAGTATCTACACACATCTACCCCAACTGGCAGGGAAACTTACACCCACTCTATTGCCAACATGTCAAGAATAAGTGAATGGGCGCACACTATATATGCACAATAAGGGACGGACTACACCGGTAGCGCCCGAATGGTCGAAGTTGAATGGTTTGTCACGGTCCACAAGAGTAAGCGAGCTACAAGCGATAATACATATTTGCTACAAGGCATTACAATGTACAGAACAGCCACGTTTCAAGCCTTGTGCGCAGCAAGAACAAATCTATCGGAACTGAGCGCACCTGCGGGCGATTAGGCAGAAAATAATCAGATAGTGACCACACCGAGGAACCTTACTGAGTCAGAAACGTGACAAGCCGCTGCTTCAAAATATTTGCCTAATAAAAAACGAAGAGCAAACACACTAATCCTGATTCAATTCATGAGCGGAAACTTTGGATAGCTTCGAATACATATTTAGCCCCGCTTTTAGAACAAGCACCATATACGCTGCTCACGCTGTTTGGACAGCTTAATCAGCTTCGAAAGCGCTTTTGCATGTTCTCTCAAGCTGTGGCCAAAGCTTCGTGTCGTTCACCCAGTCACCGTCTATGATATCTCTTGAAACAGAGGTTTACTAAGCCGCATTGGGCATCATACACATTCATTGTAAACACGGACGCAACGGAGGCAGTTGAGGCAAGCAATGGACGCATCACCACATGATCAAACATGGCAGCACCCTCGGGATCGCCGCGAAAAGGGTCAATAAAGAGCCGAGGAAGGTCCCTATTCCCTGGGTGTATTATAATAAATATTCCTTGTGTTACCCTGTACCCATGCAATTAAATTATCTGTCCAAATAAAACTTACCCTCTTCGTAACTGTAACTTTGTAATCAAGTCATTCTATCAGAGCAAACTGTAACTGCTTTGAAAGGTTTGTACCACTGTGAACATTTTAATATTTCACATTTTTCATTTGAATGACTTTTTTAGTATGAATATTAGTTGTTCTGACAATTTTCTTATACAGTACTACACGGTCATTGTAAAGTGTATGCATTATATCCACGCTGCAATGTTGCCATGTAACAGGGAGTTGGGACCTCAGTCAAGCCTAAGCACGGCTTTTAGTCCCAGCCTCTCTTTTCTCAGAAGGAAAATAAATGTGATCGATTGATTGAACCTAAATATGATTAGCAATGCTTGTAGTTTTTTCACACAGAGCATGCAAAATTCTTGCATTGTTTCATTTTTGCTTCTGGTTTATGCATATTAAGCATATTTTCTAAAATCTCTGCTTGAGCATTTAGTGATCAAAAATATTTTTTTTACAACAGGTTAAGGAAATGCTGGAGCTTCTGCCTTTCTGTTATACCAACTTCAAGAAGCAATTCATTGCGGCAATGTGTGTGAAGGTGGCAAATTGTGAGCAATTCTCAATCCTTTTAAGCTTTTGTTTATATATTTGTTGATCAACACAAAGTAAATCACAGCCAAGCAACCTTTATGTAGCAGATCCTGCTACAAGCAGAAATAACACGTGGCTGAAGAAGAGTATGTGGTCTGAGCTATGTGCTGCAGTGTTTTTACAGCGAAGTTATTAGCGTCTAGTTGGCCAGCTTGTTTTGTGTCCATGTCTGTGCGCAAAAATGTGGGCCGATCCCAGAGGTAGTACAATACTGAGCCGACCCGCGGGAGAAGTGAAGCAGGCTCCAAGCACTCAGCAAAGTGAAGTGAAAAGTGCATACATTCTTTGGAATCGCGCATACAACATACAGAACAGCATTCATTTCAATAAAGAACAAGCACAAAACAAGCATCCGAACCAGATAATTGATGAGAAGGTGCTCCTGATGAGTAGCGCTCCCCGCATACGTTTCCCGGTAAAGATTACTTTTGCGCAGGCTGCCGCGGCGACGGCAGCTTGCAACGTGGGGAGTGACGTCACTAGCCTTTCGTATATAAAATAACCAGCCTAGCAACTTATTTCATTGTTGTTGCAGCACTGCTATGGGTAGGCAATGCATAGTTAGGACTCCCAAGGAGCAGCGTGAACACAGAGCGGCAAAGGGAAAAAGAAATGGCAGTACGACCGGCGGCGGCGTGCTGTCAAAATTACCCTTACTCCCATTACTCTAAAGCAATAAAGCATTGCATACCCCCCTCAGCAGTTGTGGTGGTTGTCAACAGCTTCGCTGGACGCCCACTTTCGCAGGGTCGGGATGGCGAGTCAATTTTTTCAGCTAATATCACTTTTGTGCAGAGTTTATGTTAGCAGAGAAAATGTCAGTGTGTTCAGGCCTACATTAAATTCAGGCTTAGCCCATTTGGCCTATGGCACACTTGCAACTGGCCAGCCTTCTGTGTTCATTTTCACACTAAATTTTGTTTGAGATTTTCTAATGTTTTTACTTTTACCAGCTGACCTGCGTCATTTCTGATGTCTGTTCATTTTACCAATATTGTTGTGTTCTTGTATTTTACTCTTGATATGCACTGTGAAGTGTGCTGTCACAGATAGCTCCTTGCCATGGACAAGCACTGAAGATGAACAATCCGTCATGCTGTCTTGTCTGTGCTCTTGCAGCTGGCTGCAGCTGTTATTTTTCTCTGCAGCTCACTGGAACTACTGCGCAGCCTGTCTGTGTGAACATATTAATGCATCCTCATAGAAGACGTAGAAGTGAAGGGAGTGAGGCTAATTAAATGAAATATAGTTGAACTGAGCTGAATGGGCATTTTTCAGAAATATGCAGCGCTGCCCTTTCCCCTGGTGGCGTCTTTTGGTGAGAGGGTGCATCAGGCAGCTGCCATTAATACAAATGTGAAGGCTTCGTGCAAATTTTTTTTTTTTTCGAAGTTTTGACTTAGCTTTCGTGGTTGTCGGTTGCGAGCTGCTAGTGTGTATACTGTGGAACCTTCAGCAAGCATTTTACGATTTTACTACGTTAAGCATGCTGCAGAAAAGGAACAAAGGTGGTGGCAAAGGTGCTGTGTACCCGGAAAAATGTGCGGTAGGCAACAACAAGAGCTTAACAAAGGAGACATTGCAGTAAGGGGCTTATATAGCTTCACCGCGTCACCGTTATGCGATATAATAAAGCGTACATGGTGTATTGTTGGGCAAAGTGAGAATTGAGGACAGCTGATCTTGTACGCAAATATCCCCCGGCACGCTTAACCCCAATCCACATACCGCACCTGAGATCCTGTGCCATCCGCTTTATCCTAATCTCAGGTCCTGAGGCCTTCATTGGCCGGTATTATTTTTATCTTTGCATGCTAAATGATCTCACAACAATACATATCTGTATTGAGGTGAAGCTCAGATCAGCCATTATGGAACAGATACAATCGTAGAAAAAAGTTATTGAGCTTACCACAGCTCTGTTCTTGCTAAAATGTTGCATAAAGATCACATTTTATAGCCTGGATCGTTCATTGTAACACAGGATGTTGTTACTTGCCTAGTTTGTAAGAAAAAAAAAACTTGCAAATTTGTCGTCTGCACCTCTCAGATGCACCCTCCAGCAATTATTGGAAGTGAATCTCAAAGGCTATGTTCTGCCCTATTGCAGACGATGGAAGTGACAGCCGGCGTGTTTTAGGCATTATTTAGACATAGAAAGCTTTCTGCGATTACTTACCAGTTTTGTCTAGATTTTTCTTCCGTCTGTAGTGCAGCAGAAAAGAGTATTCGAGATTCGCTTGCAAATATTGCTCGAGGGTGCATCTGAGAGGTGCTGATTAACACAAATTCGCAGTTCTTTCCTGACAAACTAGGTAAGTAACAATGCCAAGTGTGACTTTGAATGATCCAGGTGAAAAAAATGTGATCCTTCTGCAAAATTTGAGCTAGAATAGAGCTGTGGTAAGTGCAAAATGTTTGTTCTACAATTTTAAAAGAAAAACGCACATCCCCATGTAAGACCCTTGGCGACGGTGCTCCCAGTAACAAACAATGTAAACAAGCGCTGACTTACATGATTTTTCTAGCTTTAAAGCGCAATGAGCAAATGTTTGTATATATGGGAAAAATTCAGCAAGCTTGCACCGCAATTGCTGATGTAAAACAGCAAGGAAACGCTTGGATGTTGCTTGCACCAGTCACAACTTCCATGCAAAGACATGACAGTAACACACGATAGCAGAGCTGGCATGCATTCATCTGAGATCCTCAGTGGGCTGCTGCTAGGGGCGCATGTGGCTTTCTGAAAAGGTCCAGGAGCTGAATTGAGCACTAAGGAAAGGAAGCAAATGGGAAATAAGTTGTTTTTGTTGTTGTTAGCTCAGGGAGAAAAAAAGAGACAGCACTGGTTACTGGTAGGAGCCACACCTATCACCAGCGCCTGTAGGCAGTGTGCTATTGAATAAGCTGTGGTGGTTGCTTCCCTTCCTTTGAGCATGTTAATGCATGGGCATCTACATATATGAACATTGAACTTGGCATTGAGAGTGCTACTGCTGACCATGGTGGTGGATGTGGAACATCTTATCAGGCTGACTTCACTTTGGCCACACCACGAACAAACAGAGGCACCGCATTGAATGTGGTTAAAGTTTGGAATATACATTATAACGTTAAGGGCCCCATGTCGCAGAAAATTCGGTGTCGGCGTAAGCGCCGGCGTCATTGGCGGAAATATTCATCCAGAACCACCCCGACCGCTCAGGCCCTTCACGTGAAGGCGTTAGTGAACAAAAATTGAATTTATCAAAGTATAATCCGTCAAAAAAATTGTAATGTACGACTTAACCACAACCTACAGACGTGATAGCGTCGGATTGTAATTTGAATATCCGAGACAAAAGCCTGATAAGCAGCCAGGGATCTTGGAATGCTATCACGTTCCACTCTGAAAGGCGAAGCTTAAGAGTCTTCCAAATTTTTGACTCACTTGCTGATAGAAGAATGTTGGGCTGTACAGGTTAACATTGAGTGAAACCATGGCAAAAGTAAACTGGGATGTTTTTTTTTTTTCTTTTTAGCTGATTTGCATACACAATAAAATATTGTGAAACAAAAGCCAGCAGGCCTTCAATGTCTGGTCTTTCATGTCTGGCATGGAGTGCTGTCTGCCAATTTCTTTTTTTTTTTTTTGACTCATTTCTCTTCACTTGACCTACACTGTGAAAGTAATCACACTTCACTGGCCATCCTTGGTTTCACTGACTGTCCACCACCTTTATTACAGCGAAGCAAACCTGTTCAGTGTGGCATTCGTCCGTTAGTCACTGCCACTTTTAGTTTTTTATATAACTTTGAGACTATTTACACAATGAAACAGTTTTAAAAATAGTCTTAAATGTTTTCCCAATGCATTGTGATGTGAAGATTTGTTTGAGTAATGTCACAGCTTTGTTCAATACACATGCATGTGCATGCAGAAGTGTTCGGTTATGATATGATTGTTTAAATTGTTGTTCCTTCTTGTCCCATTCCAAGGCATTTGCTGAAGCATGCTTCTGCACAGTCAGATTTTCACTGGAGGTGCATGTTAATGGTGCACTCTCCTGGTCCAATAAAAAGGTGGTGGTTGGGCATGGTCAGTGCTAAACTTGTGAAACTGGAGTCTTTTTGCCGTATCTGCCGTGAGATGTTCTGTCTTGGTGTAAATGTAAATATATCTGCTGCGCACACCCCTGATGATTTCCCTTTTGCATTAGTGGCCAGGGAAGGAGACAAGCTAAGCCAGCACCTGTTTCAAATGGCAGGAAAAGACCTGGCAGACCATGTTGCAGCAGTCTTGCCTCATGCAGAAAAGGTATTAACTTCATCTTTTGTTTACTGTGCTCTATAGTCTTATTTGGGAATTTGAACAAAAGCAACCTATGTGATAACTTTGCTGTATTTCTGTCCAGTCTAAATAACTTGAAGAACGCTGAACTGTATACTCCTAAGGCATTAGTTTTTAAAGATTTTTAAATATAGCACAGTCAAAGACACAGCCTTAGCATGTCTGCAGAGAATATACATTTGCATCTTTTTCACTGCCTTGTTTTGAATGTAACTAACTAAATGTAATAATGTAACTAAAGGTAACAATGCTGTGATAAGCTTCAATTTCTTCGTTAAGTATGCTTCGTTACTGTTGTCACACAGTGCTGATTTTAATCTGTGTTGAATACAATGTGCGTGCCTGCACGTGCACGCACACACACACACACATATACACCATGAAGAGCACATTTGTTTTATCTTTAGAAGATTGGTGGTTTCTTAATTTCAAAGATTGAAGCAAGGGCACTTGCTTCAATTATATTGGTTGTAAGGATAAGCAGGGTGATGCTATAATTGAACAATCATCAGGTGATGAAAAGTTATTTCATTGGCTATGGATTGGAAATGGCAAAATATCATACTGCTGACGAAAAACATAATCGCTCACCGTGTTCATGCAACAATTGCTGACCCTCATTTTGCTGTGGGCTGTGCAGTCGCCACTGTGCCATCTGAGCTTTCTGGGAGTTGGTTCTGTGGCCGAGCAGTTATCAACTCTGGCTTATCACATCTCCTGCAGGGTAAACAAACTCAAGAGGACTAACCTCTTGATGAGTGTTTTGCTTTTGAAGATGTTTAGCTATTTAATATTTTCAAACATTGAAACAAAGAGAACTATAGTTGAGCACAGAGGAAATATAGAATGGTTATTTATTTATTTATTTATTTATTTATTCATTCATTCATCCATTCATTCAAAATACCTTACAGGCCTCTATTTGAAGCATTGTGTAAAAGAGAGGGTAATGCACTGGTAATGATACCAGTGCAATGATAATTGAAAACATAAAGAAAAAACTAAAGTAATTATGAATGCCTATCAACAACACAGACATCAGCAAAAAGGCATAAATCCACACATCTCAGTTTAAAATGTATTAGAAGAGCTATTTGAAGGCACATGTTAAATGCATGAACTTTCAAATAGATACGACTAGTAAGAGAACTAAGTGAATAAAAGACAGATCAAGAAAGTTTAAGGTAGAATGCTCATGGCCATTTCATATGGAAAAATGCAAATGGTCAATGAAAACTGATACAACGAAAAAAAAAAACGACAAAAAGAAGTGTCATTTTATGATGTGTGGTATGTGTGGTTAGATTGGTCGAACGTTTTTTTACTATCGGATTTGGAGGCCTGGAGGTCATTTCACAGGCTGATGGCACATGGGTGTGCTGATGAATTGAAGGCGACCGTCGTGCCATACATGCGCATTAAGCTGAGGTGATTATGTAATCTGAGTAATGTGCAAAACAGGACAGTGAGATGTAAAGTAGAAAGCCTGGCACAATAAACATATTTGTGAAACAAACACAGAAGCATGATGTCATGATGAAGGCTTAAGCATGGTAGTAAAAGAGCACACTTTATTTCTTTTATGCAAGAGCGATAATTTCGAAAGACGAAATAAGCATAACTATTCTACCCACATTCTAAAAGGTTAAATGAATTATTACGATAGGGTGACCAGATTGGAGCTGCGTACTCAAGTTGTAGATGGACAAATGCTTCGAAAGCTAATTTACGAATGTTAGATGGGCAGTTGTGTAGGTTTTCGCATGAGTACCCTAAAGATCTGGGTACTGGGATGGTGGTACTTTATGACGCCTGTGGAGTTACTCCCTCCTTCCCCTCAAAAAAGAAAAATCATTGGAAACCATTCTTCAAACACAATTGGCCTCACTGACTTCATTAGGTCCTATTGGTACCAACCAGTCAGACCAAAGAAAGATGAACCCTCGACGTTCAAGATGTTAACTGGGTCATAGAACACAAGTGCTTGGTACTGTAACATAGCGTGCTCCACCTATGTTCTTTAAGAGACAGTAAATAAAAGCAGTTGTTACTACACGACAGAGCGATACACGCGAGCCTCGCAACCCCCTCCTACAAGGGTATTGCCTCCATCCCTCGCAAGGTTGGTGCAACCCACGAAAAAAGGGTACAAAAAGGAGGACGGGGACCATGCACGGGAAGTCCTTGCTCTGGGCGGGAGCTGACCAGCGACTTGGCTCGTCCCTGACCGTTCCCTCTCGTGCATATGGGTTATAACTGCATCTTGGCGTATCCCTGACCTCTCTTGCTCATTTCTGCTCGTGCCGCCATGGTTGACACCTGCGACATTTACCTGCTGTCCTTGTTGCGAGGTTTCGAGGTGGCCCCTGGACTATGTAGTCGCGCTCTGCTCTTACAGTCTGGCCTTCGGCTCTCCATAGTTTTCCTGAATTCACAATACCTCAAACCTATTTGCAGCAGTACTTAATTCAAGAAGCATAGTTGTGTACAAACACACAACAGCAATTTATTTTATATATGTACCCACCATTTTTTGCTAAATGTGATCTCACTCGCATGCTAATATCCCTGTAAAAAATTGGTAACCATGTGGTGCCTGCTTCAAAATAAATGGCTAAAGCATCATAGCAGATCTTATAACTCAAAGTAAAGTTGGATGCCACACTGGCTGCACTCCCTTTGGTCATGCCAAACTACAGAGATCTCTTATTTGAGTACTTGAATGTTGATTAAGATATTATATTTATTAAGTCTTTTATTTCATGGCATTGCTCATCCATGTGACTTCCAATTAATACCAATTAGCATATCTTGTCCCATTAAAACCACCTGGAATTTATCATCCTGTTAAAATCGGTTGGTATATTTATATTTGAATGAGTAACCAATTGACTAACATGGATCTAATCTATTGACTCTATGCCTGAAAGTAAGCGCTAATAGGGCACACAGTAATGCCCAATCTGACCTCTCCTAGCACTAACTGGACCCACAATGATCTCAATTGTAACCAGTCGGGCACAACAAGGTTTTGGCAACACACTTAGGCCCATTTGTCTCCCATTGAAAAACACAATGAGACTTGGTCTTTCCTTTTTCTTTAGGGGGGGGGGTTGGTATGTGTGTCTCAGCAGCTTTTGTCGAATGTCAACTGCACTGCAGTAGCAGTTGAAAATCATACTGATGAGGAAAGATCAGGGTGTTCATGGAGGCTACATCTAGCTGCAAGTGGCAGAGTAAAGTCACTTTGCAGACAAAGTGATTGAGTGAAGCCTCAAGGAGTGCCACAGAGCTGAAACTAAAAAAGTCGCAGTTTCGCCCGAAAGGCGAAGCATCCAATGTGATAGCAAATTAGTAGAGATTTATACGGAGTAAGGATAGTAGCTTTATTGGCTGCATAAAGTTGGACACATTTGCTTACTAACTGAATTAGCAAGCATGGTGTCAGCACGCACAAGCAAACATGAATAGATCACACTCGATGACCGCACACAACCACTGTCAAAACGCTGGCATGAGCAAGCCTGGCAGCAGCAGCGAGCGAAGGTTCGTGCGGTCTATCGCTTCAATGGAAACTGAGCGGCAAAAGCACAGCACATACAAATCCAAGAGCTGTGCGGGGATCGCTGTCAAGATACGGTGCGCTCGACAGCCCGCTGCTGTGCAAAGTACAAGTACGCAGTTGCTGGCAGAGTAGAAGCCCCACCCCCTCCCTCCCGCGCTTTCTTCCCGCTTTCCTCCTTTCGCATTGGATATTGAGTTGCCAGGTCGCAAGATACGCGTTTGGTGCCGTAGCGAAACATCGCCTCCCCTCCCTCCCTCCCTCCCTTCCATCCCCCCACGGCCTTTCGCACGACAGAAGACAACATGTTTGCTCTCTGCCGTGCGTTTGCTCTCCGTGAAAGCGCATGTCCCTCGCGCTCTTTAACTCGCACATACAGCATATGGCGCGTAGCAATGATTTTATCGCCCTTGGACTTTATACGGAACCTCACGGCGATGCTGACGGCAGAAATCCGCTTGGAATGTCCATATAATTGCTATCGCAATAAAACTCAAGTGCAGCTCCAGGTGGGGCAGGTAGTGCACTTGAGCTACTACAAATATCTTGTGCTGGCTAGACAGTGCTGTGACACATTCATTGAAGCTACTGGCAGCAGTCTCACAGGCTCCGAATTGACATTATAAATGACAAGACACATTGATTTGTTTCATTGCTCACCTGCGCTTACTGCATCCAGCCTTTCCACTTGATGCTTGCACTTCAGTGTCGTTGTGCTCCCACTTGCTCATAACTTCTGCATTTAACTGTTGCTGTGTTTAGTCATGTAGGGAAGATGCAGTGGTACCTTTAGCAAGATGTAGGCATTCACATGCCGTTGCACAATCACCCAGAACCACTTTCTTAGCTCGCTAAGTCGTGTATTGTGGTGTCATGTGTGGCTGTCGGCAGGAACAGCTTCAACACAGGTTTCCTAGACGCTGTTTCAGTGCATTCTGTTTTATCCCTAACTTTCAGTGTACTTTTCCAGAAGAGTGATATCAGTTTTATTCATGGTGGAGTGCCACTGTGCTCCAGATCCTGCACATATGCAAAGAAAGAAAACTGCAGTTGTCTTACTTACCTTAATACTTTTCTTGCCCTCAAGGTGTATGTCCATTGAACAGCTGAGGAATGGTGTGTCATTTTGCTTTGTCCTGCTGTTTGGAAATCACTTGATTTTCGGGAGGGCGCATGTGGAAAAGTTTCAACCTAATCTTGCAACATTGCCTTGCAGAGTCTTTTGGAAGGTGAAGGTGGCCTTCCCATAGTCTGTGTGGGATCAATTTTCAAAAGCTGGGACCTCTTGCAAAAAGGTAAGCTGTAACCTAGCGAGAGTTAGCTTTTACTTACTAATGCTCAGTTGGTTCACATTTAGCAGTTCTGCAATGGCAGTAACTAAGCCATTAAATCTTGAGAGAATTTGAAAGACAGCAAACTAAACGTGTGTCCATTGAATCAGTCTGCAGTTATGATGATGAGCAGCCTAGTAGCTGCAATTACACTATATTTGATCACAGTTCCTCATTTTGAGGTTTAAAGGGACACTAAAGAGAAAAACTATGTGGTCTGTATTAGTAAACTACACTTCTGCAATACATTAAAGCCACAATTACCATGAAAGGAGGATTTATAAGACAAAAAAAAAAAAATATTGGTGGCTTGAAGTACCCACACCAGCTCGCCATGATGTCATGGATTTTGATGGCGTTTGCTCGGCACCAGTAAAGATTGAATGCATTGTATTCTAGAAGAGCCAAAGACTGAACTTACAAAGTTTAAAGAAATTTTAATGAGCCACAATGGCCCAGTTATGAAAACTATTTTACAATTTGTGATGTCGCACTGATGTACCGGTGTTGGGGTATCGGCACGAAATAAAATAAAAAACACTTTGACCTTCATTTTTCTCTTTTAATGGTTAACCTATTACCATGAAATTAACAAAAATAAAGTTTTGAAAGAATTCTTTGTCAGTCGAAACTGATTAGTAAGTTTTTCTCTTTAGTGCCCACTGGGAACCTGCGAAAAACCTAAGTTGTAATATTGATGTTGTGGCAGTGTTTAACCAAGGCCTGATGCCAGCTAATGTCTGAAACGTGATGTGAATTTATATTTCTTTTTCCAGGTTTTGAAGAAGTGCTCTGCCCCAAAGTTTCTGAGTTCACTCTCCTCCAGCCAACTGTATCAGCTGCACTGGGAGCCGCACTCTATGGGGCTTCATTGCTTGACTGCAAGCTGCCTATCAATTTCAAAGAAAATTCCAGACGGCTATACCATTTCAAACAGGGCAGCAAGCAGAACTAGGTCTGGACTCGATGTATCTTTTTGTGCGCATAACAGTAACATGCGATAGAAAATCAAGCTTTGGGTATAGCCTAGAAGAGGCATGAGCTACACATTAGAAGGCATAGCATACCAGCTTTTGGTAGCCAAGCTGCCGTGAGCAGTGCCATTATGTGTATTTAGTAACAAATGACATTTTTTTAGTGATAACAATAATTTTTTGAATATCCTTGCCTTATGCTTTCTTTATTTCTTTAAATCTTGAACGTCAATATTCTAGTTTTGTTTTCTTTCTGTGAGCCTACCCTCACTAAGTGTTAAATCAAGCCTGTGCTGTAACAGGCTCATCTTTCATTATCTACATATTGTGGTGCTGTCTGTACCTTTTTTATGCCCACAGAGTGCCTGTTCAAAGTTTACCAATTGCCCGTGTGCTTGCGTTGTAGTGCACGTTAAGGAACCTCAGGTGGTCAAAATTAATTCGGTTCCCTTCACTATGGCGTGCCTCATAATCAGAACTGGTTTTGGCACGTAAAACCCCAGGAAGAAGAAGAAGAAAGTTTACCAATTCTGATTTACTTTGAGCATGCTACAGTGCATGTGAGATACAATATACTCCTTGCAAGACAGAAGTTCACAGGAAGATGGAGGCTCGAAGTGATGAGCACTGGTCCAACAAGGAATGTCGCTGGAGTCAACATTGTTGAAAGGGCTTGTAGAAGCATTGGCTCCAGTGACATTCCTTGTTTGACCACTGATCATCAATACACTCCTTGGTCACTTGAGGCAGCAATGGTTTCCTCTGCTTTTATACATGGCTATAATAAGAAAATCTACACCTTAATGTATCAGCACATTTTTGAATGCAGTGAGCCTGTGCTTCTCAATATATAAGTAATGACCCCAAGAAGGGTCACAGATTCAGTGGAGGGGGTCATCAGAAGCAGATTGAACATTTTTTAAATACTCTTTGCCTCATCACAAAGTAGCTCATGGAAGCAGAACCTTAGGTGTTCTGACATGCTTGATGAACATAAGGGCAGACAAGTTTTGAGGAACAACACAGTCATGACACATTACCTTTTGTTTGTTGAGAACACACAGGTGAGTGAAGCTTTTCAGTCCATTGAAAGGTATCTCTGCACTGAAACTTTGCTCTGAGTGCTGGCCCTAGAGGCAGGCCAAACGAAACACCTGGATGAGATATCTATTTAGGAAAATACTAGTTTTTGAAACTTTAAATGTGCCAGAAAAAGAGCATGTGGACGTAACATCGGACTTGGATCTTAGATTTGCATTTTTGCTTGAGCCTTTTGAAAAGCTTTTGTCAGATTTGGAAGGAAGGTGCATGTTTTTGGACATTAAAGCCACGAGATCCTTCTCCCCTTCCTACAATGTGCTTAGGCAAAGTTTCCTTCTTTTTTATCTTCGAAGTGCGTCTTCTCTTTTTCTTCGTAGGATTTGCTGTGTTGCGTAATGAGAAAAAAAATATATATAAGAAAAGCATGCAGGACTACAGCAATGTCTCTGAAAACTTGTTAACCATTACTCGACGGTTGTAGTCTGGTACATCTGGTTTCAATCCAGCCTTTGCTTCTGTGCAGAGGATTCACTGAAGACAAAGTACACATCGCAGCCCAGCACTATGCTGCACTGAGATTTATAATGTCAGAACTCTGCCTTACATACAAGAAAATGTTCTCTAATTTTAGTTGAACTCATTCATCAGCAACAGCCGCTTTGTTCATTTGAACAGCTTGCACATTTTGCGTTTGGCTTGGTGGACATTTTGGGAGAGTAATTGTTAAGATATGACACCTGACCTGAAATGAATTTTATTGAATTTAGGACATGGCAGAAACTTGTTGTGTTTTACAGTTTATTGTAGAACCTAAAAATGCCTAAAACACATTGCCGGGCTAGTTGCTTTGGATTCATGATTTAGTGTGCAAGTGTGATCAGACGAGTCGTCTGCAAGCAATGTGCAAGCGCTGTGTTTGTGTCTACTTCTATACATGTCCTTGTTCGGTCACACTTGCACATTGTATCATGAATCATAAAAATGGCCTCAGTGGAAGGGACAGTATTCGCATCAACACATTATTGTCTCATTCAGTTCACACAGTACAGAACTAAAACATTAAGTAACATAGAATTTAACCTTATTTTGCTGGTTGGTTACTCTCATGAAAACAGTTATGTTAACATTAAGATTTATGATCGATTTCTAACACCACAGAAAAATCTTATCAAGGCCAGGATTAGCATAACATATGGTAATGTTGACTAGCAAATTCCCTGAATAAAATGCAGGCGTCTGCAAACAATCTTAGCTGAGCTGACTTGCTTATGATGTCATTCACATACATTGTTAATGTAAATCCAGAAAAAGTGAAAGGCCTTCCTTTATATTAGTTGGGAAATGCCACGTGCAAATGATAAATGTAATTGTACGCTAGCTAATTTATAACTTTTTGAGGCAATTTCCTTAGCACTGAATTCAGCTGACTCAGCTGACCAATGGCACTACTGAAATAGTTGTGATCCATGCAATGGCCATATTTCCTTTTATTAATACCCCGCCCGCATGAGGCATTTTTGATTGCGATTGAGCCTCACTGGTATCAAATATCTCAATCAGAATCTTCTCCTTTCCACAGCTTGCACAAAAGAACCAATCACAATTGAGAAATTTGATCCTGATCTGATGCCTAAAAGTGCCTAGTGTGAATGAGGCATAATAAATGTGTAATGCCCAAAAAGAATGCTGCTTTGTATATTGATGAAACTGTTGAAAGTGCCTGTTATGTTGCAGGTGATTTTCTTACTTTGTATCTCGTACAAAGGCAATGAAAAGCACTGGTCACTCTTACCCTGCTTGTATGCAACTTGTTCAACACGTGTTATTGTCACACCCTCATATTCATTTTGTACCATGGAATACTAACCTCTGTCAGCATGGCAAGTATGTCTAGTTGTTTATGATCATGCATTTCTTGAAATTTTTGCAAAGCATGTCTGTCACCTTAACCCCCCCCCCCACCACTTAGTTAATCTTTGTTGTGACTACTAAGTAGTCGGGGGTATTAAATAAAATACAAACATTGATTAGCTCCACTCTGCATGAACAAAATTGTTTGGAGGAGATTTAGCTCCTTCAAGAGAAAACCTCTCAATATTAAGAGTGGAAATTTCGGGTGTATAAAGGAAAGGAGGTGACCTAGAATTTTTGTCATATAGTTAGTGCTTTTATTATAACAGTCCTGTAACAATATGTACTGATTAAAGCCAGTTGTTCTTCCTTGCAGTTTCTCATGGACTTCACAGGAGACATTTGTCTCAATGATACTTTTGCTGCAGTTGTTCATTGAAATAACTTTGGCACTGTGATGTTCATTAAGGTGGCGGTCCCACTCTGGCGGCACGAGCCCCCCGTTTTCGGTACTTTTGGAGCAACCGTGGCGGCTCTTCTACTTAGGATATGAAGTTGTCGTATAAACCATAAGAAGCTCAATTCTTGTAGATTCCAACTATATATAATATAAGGAAATTGATTATTGTGATTTAGAAATAAACGTTCAAGAACAAGCATGAGATACATGGGTTTTGCGAACTGTGTCTCAGTTGTGACCATATTTAGAAAAAACTACCGCACTTACTACTGCATTGCGGCTTGCTCTGTAGCTTTAGGACATATTTATCTAGTTCCTAGGCGTAGCAAAATAATTTTGAATTTTTACTTTTTGGATAATTTGCTTTTGAAAATTGCCAAATATTGCAATCTTCTGTTTTAAACAGCCCGGCAACTACATGCTCAAGGAAGCTACATTTTGGATAAAGTAGAGTTCAAAGAATTTACATTTAGGACGCAAAATTTCATTCATGTAACTTTATTAGTTTTCCTAATAATGCGGCCGAAAATAAGCAATATTTAGAATTCTGGTTTTATTTTTGCCCATTTTTTCGCGAAGGTAATAAAGCTACGAATCTCCGCTTTAAAACTAATAAAGTTACATGAATGAAATTTTGTGTCCGAAATGGAAATTCCTTGAACTCTACTTTATCCAAAGTGTGGCTTCCTTGAGCATGTAGTTGCCGGGCTGTGTACAACAGAAGATTGCGATATTTGGCAATTTTCAAAAGCAAGATATCCAAAAAGTAAAAATTCAAAATTATTTCGCTACGTCTAGGAACTAGATAAATATGTCCTAAAGCTACAGAGCAAGCCGCAATGTAGTAAATGCGGTAGTTACTTCTAAATATGGTCACAACTGAGACACAGTTCGCAAAGCCATGTATCTCATGCTTGTTCTTGAACATTCATTTCCAAATCACATTAATCAATTTCCTTATATTATATATAGTTGGAATCTACAAGAATTAAGCTTTTTATGGTATATACCACAACTTTATATCCTAAGTAAAAGAGCCGCCACGGTTACTCCAAATGTACTGAAAACGGGGGGCTCGTGCCGCCGGAGTGGGACCACCGCCTTAAGAGAAAGCTTTAGCTCGGGGTAACCTATCTAATTAAGTGGGAAAGGAGAAATTGTTTTTCTCGGCAGCCACTGCATCAAATTTGATGAACTTCGTTGCACTTAAAAGAAAACGCTAAAATCTAGTGACTGTTGGTAGCGAAATTTTTATTTAGGTCGTCAATATTTTATAAAAAATTGTGGAACATTGCAAACTTTCAGAAAACGAAACTATGAAGTTTACAACTCTGTAACTCGGGAATGAAAAAAGATATCACAATTCTGTAAATTGCATCTAATAGTACATGTAAATCAGACAAAATTGATGCATTATATGGCTTTCAATTAGACAACTAATATGCGAGTAGGACTTTTGCAATACCCTTGTGAACAATGTACCAAATTCACGTAAGATATAAATTGAGATATCAAATTTGCCCGCTTTGGATGCTCCTACGGATACAGTTCACAGAACTGCGATATCTGTTCTTAATGCAGAGCTACAAATTTGTAAACACCCGCCGGGGTGGCTCAGTCAGCTAAGGTGTTGCGCTGCTGAGCATGAGGTCGCGGGATCGAATCCCAGCCGCGGCGGCCGCATTTCGATGGAGGCGAAATGCAAGAACACCCGTGTGCTTGCGTTGTAGTGCACGTTAAAGAACCCCAGGTGGTCGAAATTCATCCGGAGCTCTCCATTATGGCATGCCTCATAATCAGAACTGGTTTTGGCATGTAAAACCACAGAAAGAAGAAGAAATTTGTAAACTTCGTGCTTCTATTTTTGAAAATTGCCTTTAAAAAATGAAGGCCCTCAATCGAAATTTTGCTTCCAATTAACAGTTGCTAGAATGTAACTTTCTCTTTCACATGCAACAAATTACAATCGGCGAAGTGGTTATCTCAGAAAAACGTTTCTGCATTTTACATGTATTTGAATAGGCGGCATTGGAGTTGGGCCTGAGCTAAAGCTTCCTCTTTAGGCAAGCTAGAAGGCATTGAGACGCAAATTAGAAGCTGCATAAAAGCGTTTGCTTGGTTGCAGTTACTGCCTTCGAAAGAGCAGCAGTCCCCCAAAATTTGGCTGAAACTTTGGTAGTAGGCAGTGGCCCTTTAAATCTGCTGCGTACATCACAAGCCATGACTTTGGTCCTTTAGCTTGGCACCTTTCGGCAACTATGTCAGAACCATCATATATGAAACATGTTCAATGACACAGATGAAATGCAAAAGAAGATTTGCAAGCTGGAATTTTTGTGTAAATTTGATACTGTTGACTGAAAAAGATGTAGAGCTGGATAGAAGCCACAAAATTTGACTGTCCAGGCTAGAACATTATATATGGCCACCTTCATGTGAGCAGCTCATAGTGACCAGGTCACATTCTATTGTTTTTTCAGTCCTTTCAAACCACACCCAAGAATTATGGACATCTGGTATGGTTTGCCTGTTTCACTAGCATTTTGTGTTCTGTTTTCTAAATTCCACGATGAACATGGCTTAAATTAGCCAGTTGGCAAACTAAGTAACAGCTGCTATCATGCTAGCAAACTTGCACTGATTTAAATGTTATCCGATGTGCAGTGATCAAAATCACTGAACCATCACTTGGACAGATTTATACCGGTACTTTCGTTAAACTATCCTTTAAAAACTGCAATGTTGACACATTTCCATGTATTCTAGGGATGCTCTGTTTTAATGAGCTGAAAACGAAGGCTGTATGTGCAGCTGCTGGCAAATTTTAATCATGCATTAGTTTTAACGGGAAGATATGGCCCCAGTTTTGGGTGATTTTTTGCAGACTTCCATGCTTAGAACTGCACGTGCTATTAATGGAAGAGGAAGTTGGCCTTAAAGCTAACACCATTTTGTGCTTCAATTGTTGAATGTTTGACCTGCAGCTCAACATGTAGGAAACCTTTTTCCTGGCAACTTCTATTTCATTGACTGTGCACTTAGTTTTCACTTAAAAATGAACAAAAAAGAAATTGTTTTTTTATGGAGGCCACAGCCACTAGAGGTGCTGGTTGTTGACACTGATAATTTGCAATAATTGATTTTATTGCACAATAAAGTTGTCTTATTCCAGCCCTTAAACCTTGCAAAATACTCCAAACTGTGTGTGCTTGCTTGATACTTCTACATGCACTCAAAAATGTCAAGTTATGGGTAATTTCCTACATGATTATTTTCTTATAATAAGATCTATGCTCATCACATCACAGTAGGCTGCTTGCTTCTTGTTTACGAGTGCAGAAAATTGTGCGCTGAGGCACGCAGCATTTTTGATGGTATGTGATATAAAGGCAGCACAAAAAAGAAAACAGAGAGAGAAAAAATTGATGGAGAAAGGAAGCACACATGAGGGCTAAGTGCATGTTTCCTTTCCTAGTCGTTTTTTCTGTGCTGCTTCAAAATCGTTAATATCAACAAACTTGCCCAACATATCCATTTAAATTCCTTGGTTCCCTTTTTATATTTGTTTTTGAACAAATGGCCTATACGTTTGTGTGTTTTCTATTTTGAAGCTGGCATTTCATGTCAACTCAGGACTGTATTAGAATGTTTCTCCAATCAACACTCCAGCTCGACTTGATGATTTATTGGCATCCCATTTGAAACGGGGCGGTGACAAATAGTCACCCAGCCTGCTTGAGTTACTCAGGTATGCTATACATGCTTTTCATTCTAGCGTTTTTGTGTACATCTCTCTAATCTTTTTTCTCTTCCTCAAAACCTATCTACCTTGCACCACTACCTATGCCTGTAACGGATCCGGTAGTATCAGTCTCTTCCCTGCTTTTTTTTTTCACCTATAGTCTAAACGTCTCTTACTTATCTCGACTGCTGACCGGTTGATGCTTTTGTCCACTTTAGATCCAAGTACCTCTGGAAGGTGTATGTTATCTAGGGGTCTCACTGGGTGAATCCCTTCGCATTCCATAAGGATGTGCCGAGTGGTCTCCAGATTTTCCCTGCAGCATAAAAATGCCTCATCTTGTAGCGAATATTTGCTCCGGTGTGTTCTTGTTCCTAGGCAACCAGCTCAATCCTCAAATAGCAAGGCACTTCCCTTCGTGTTATCATTCATATTTCCTCTTCTAATTTCTTTTTTCTCAATCTTGTAAATTTCCATGGTCTTTTTTGTTTCCATTTTTTACATCCAATTCACCTGTCTGTGTTTCTCTCACTTTCTTTCTGATGACTCCCTGGTTGACTATTTACACTTTAAATTACCCTGTACTTGGTAGCCAACTTTTTTGACCTCTTCCTCCATTGTGTGTCCACGTTTTTCAGGTACAGATGCTTGTGCACTTTAGCCGCCCATTTATTTTGATCCATGTTCCCAAGTCTTTCTTCAAAACTAATTTTGCTCCGCACTTCTCCGACTTCAAACGAGGCCCGACCCATGTCATCCTGCACTGCCTCATTTGTGGTTTTACCGTGGGCTCCCAATGCCAACCGACCTACCGATCTTTGGTTGACTTCCAACCCCGACAAGATATTCGATTTTAAGCACAGAATGGCATTTGCGAATGTTAGCGCTGGCACCATTACTCCTTTCCAGATTCCACGCACCACCTCATATTTATTGTGGCCCCCAAGTGCTGTTTCATTATTGGTACATTCGACTTCTGCTTTATTTTGAGATTATCTTGGTGGGTGCTTGAGTAAGTCATTTCTTCGTTTACGTATACACTGAGGTATTTATATTGCTTGACTATGGGTATGACTTGCTGTTGAACTGACACCACGTAATTACTTGTCTCTTCATTAAATACCATAATTACCAATTTCTCTGTGCTAAACATAAGGCCTAGATTTGTCGTTGCATTGCCACACATATTTGCAAGTGTCTGTAAATCTCTTGCATTGTCCGCTAGTAGTACTATGTGGGCCACATACATCACTCTGGGGAACTTCTGTTGCACCATTTGTCCATTACACATGCATGATAAATCAAACCCTAATTCACTGTTTTCCAGTCGTCTTTCTATGCCCTTTACATAAAGCGTGAACAACAGTGGAGACAGAGGACATCCTTGCTTCAGTCCTTGGTGAATTTCCACCACTTCATTACATTTTCGAACCTTCCCATACAATTTGCACTCAGTTGTCTCTATATGTGTCCCTCAGCAGCTCCACGAAATCGTCATCTATACCTTCAATGTAGATAGCAGCACCACCTCTTGAGAAGTGCAGCGTCTTCAGTCAAAGGGTGACGCTGTGCTCAACTTGAAGTGAAGGAAGAGCTTCGAGTCGAGGATCGTTTGAGATGGGGAGGTTAATCATGGAATTGAACACATACAGCCTACGACGTCCATCGATGCTTTTCACTAACCTGTTCAGTCAATAACAGATAACAAATGTCTGTCATGTGTGTCACTGATGCAGTGCTTACAACAAAACAGTGTCCATTGAGCTTGTGCCTATGGTGCTCTGTTCTTATGGTGCCTTATAGTTGTGGTATGCAAATGTGTGAGGAATGAAGTTGCATGCAATCAAACTGCTCAAAGAGAGAACTTGAACTTGGTTATCACTTTAATACAAGTTGATGCTAACTAGGCCACAAGTACAAAAGTAATGTACTTCAGTCGTACTTGTGCACATGTAAACGTTTTCAGTGGAAACATTTGTGTAGGCAGTCATTTAGAGTCACTGACATTCAAGAGGTTCCCCTTTCTGGATGCCACTTTAATGGTGCTCTTTATCGGTGCTCTTTATCGGTTGCATTTTACGACCTTTGGATTCATGTCCAACATCTCTTTAACATTTGAAATGAATTGAATAGCAGGGCATGATAGTATGAGTATTTTCTGTCGGAGGGAATGTTTTAGCACCAGCGTTCATTTCAAGTCTCAGCAACTTTTTGTAGTCACCTGTATGCCTGGTAGCTCCAAGGCTAAAGTCATAGATGCATGCAGTTCGTGGCAAAGAGCTTTGCTTTTCCAATGCAGCGGCACGGCCTTCACTGCTCCAACCCATCAGTGCAGCATTTGTCAATCAAATGGCCTGAACTAGCGTGTACCTTTGACGAGGACGAATAGCTGTCTTTGCCCGCTTTCTCAGCCTTGTCATGTTACTGACATTTCAAGTGCTCACCATTGGATGTCTGCCTTGTAAAAAATGCTGTCCGTTGAAGGTCACGTCAAGACTAGCAACAAGTGAGGAGAATCTTGGGACTAGAACCTGGGCTGCACCGTCGGCAACATTTTACTTTCTAGCCTTCCCAGAGTAGGAGCTTACCCCTGCTGAAGGAAAAGGTTCACTCACTCGAAAGTACACATATAATTACTCTGACGTGTTTTGCAGGTTTGTGTTTGTTGAATGTTTAGTGGCTTGCAGTTCAAGCTTGTTCCTCCAAGTCTGTGTGTAGCGCACCTGGTGTATGTTTATAAAATACTAGGCCATGCGGCCTGCAAGTTTTTTCATGTTGTAAGCTTTTGCACTGTTTGCTATACTGAAACGAATTTGCACCCTCTTTTGGTTATCCACCCCCCTCAACCCCATTTTAGGTTTAGTCTCTAACTGCCATACTGATTTTCCAATACTAAAGTACCGACATCTGAAGCGTGATATTTCGGCAAATATTTAACCGGAAGCCATTTTGTGAACAGTGGTGAGCAACAAACATGTCTTTTACAAAAATTTTTACTTGGCATTTTTGTACTTTTAACTTGTAGCAATTGATGGCATGAAAGCTTTAGTGTCCAGAACAATGTGTCTTAACGAAATGTGTATGTGAAATAAGCTGTGTTTACATTGTAATGGAGGTATTTCATAACTGGCCAAGCAAAGCATTCTTGATGTCATTTCAATGGTCCAAACCTCAGTGTTTAAAGGTATAGTTATGGTTCAGCATTTTCAGTTTTTATTTTCCTAATTTCGCTACACTTTATTAAATTTTTATTTCCAGTTACAATGTTTTTTTCCTTGTTTTTTTCCCCCTGTGAATATATCTTACCAGACGAAAATTCACTGCCGTTTTTAGTTGATAAATGTTTGTGTTGATCTTAGCCAAACTTTCTTTTTCTGCAAATATCTGGCTCACTAATTTTGCTGATGCCGAGACATACTTAGCATGTATGATTGCTGATCCTGCCCTTCAAATCTGTGGTTGCATTTAGTAAACAAAAATAACAAAGCTTTAGAGGTGCAGTCTCGCAAAGGCACAGCGCCATTAGGTGATGCGACTATGCAGGAATTATGAGCAAGCGCAATAGACATTTGAACACAAATAGAATGAGACTTTATTTGTAACATTACGCAGGCACATAGCTCCAATAATAACACAGAAAAATTGACTAGCTAGATATCATCCTGCGTTGGCATCAGTGAACTTGCCCAGTCCATCCAGCGCAGTGGCCACAGCACGAAGACCGCAAGGGCCCAGGCCAAGGCTCCCCTGACCCTCTGTGCACACCTGGCCCTACCCCCGCTTCGTGTTTTTGTCCCATTGGCAGGCAAAATGGATGCAAATAAGAAAAGTAAACATTGCTTGAGAGGCATTGGGGCTGTCGTGTCACCTTGACTTTGCCAGGCTCCTTGCATCGGAGCACATGTAGGCTCATAAAGCTGCACACTGATTGACTGTCCTAGCTATTTGGTAATTTTGCTTTTTCTGACCCTTTTTGATAAGAACCTGATTCCAGAGGGAAAAAAATGTGGCATATGTCTTTTGGTTTAAACCGAAAACGTTGAACCCTGTCACAAGTTTAGCGGCCACGACTTTCACTGCCGAAAAGTGTCGCGGGTATGGTCATTGGCCTTTTGATAGTTATATTAATGCTGTATCCTACTGTGGCCGAGCATCAGTGACTGCATGCATCACCAATGCACGGGAGCTAGCACTCTTCAGCAGCAACAACAACTGTGGCCTCTGCACTTTTGTAACAAACAAAGAGGGTGCTAGAGCTGAAAAGGGAAGGCAGGGATCTCTGCTGTGTTAGGCCAATGTGCACATGGTATTATGAAATAATTATGAGCCCGGTCACTTGTATTGTTTTAGACTCCCTCTTCAGTTTCATGAATACAATCGAAAGAGCAAATTCTTTTAAGATATTCATTGGTGCAATGACTATACCAAGCGGACAGTGTTTGATTTCCTTTTGGATGATTTAAAAAATAAGCATGCAGGCTGTGAAAACATGCATCAGACTTCTAAAGGGGCACTAAAGCGGAATATTAAGCTGAATTGGTAAATGAGAATTCTAAAATTAGGGGGGGGGGGGCACAAAGATTGGTGTAACCCTGAATGGAGGCTCGGAAAGCTGAAAGAAATGCGAAAGACAGTTGACAACGCCGCCTTGAAATTCCCCCCACTAGCTCTTCATGATGTTCTGAATTTTAACGACTTCTGCTCAGAGTCGGTAGGTAGTTTATTGATGAACAAGGAGTACATTGCATTCTATAGAGTGGAAAGACAACCTAGCAAGTTTGGCAACTTTTTCTGTGCAAAAATGATCCAAACATAAAAAGAATACTTTAATCTGTGGCCTTGCACTGATATACCAACTCCGCGGCTCAGATGCAGTTTCAAAAAGGGAAAATTTGGCCTTCATTCTCTCCGCTAGTAATCGCTCCTTTTCCACCAAGTAAGTGCCCAAATGGAGTCTCAAAGATTTCACCAGGCTAAAGGTAACTGGCTCTGCTCCTTAGTGTTCATACTGAATAATTTTGTTTTATATTGTATGGTTAAGAACTAAAACAACTTAAGTTCTGCATTGTATACGCAAAATACTGTACACTAAGAAGATGCACTGAAACAAGTAAGCAGCTACAAGTGTTCATGCCATTATGTATCGTGCATGGCGACCCAGAACCCACTATGGCCCACTCAATGCTAGTATTTCAATTTCAAGACACTATTTGCGAGACTCAGCCTTAGCACTGAGCGAAAATGTTTGCATACCACGAGACCTCGCAAGAGTTGGGACGTCATTTAGTTGAGGAGACTGCATTTACTGGATTAATACAACCACCATGCTGTCACTGAAGGTTGTGAAAGAATACTTGATAACAAGCTACATGTGATGCCTGGCAAGTGCAAAATTACATGCTGCCTGTAGGCATGTGGTTGAGATGAGAAAAATGATGACAAGATTTTCCATTGGAAACAGGCAGCTGGTATTCGCTGAATACAGAACCGTAAGATCAAATTTGTAGCCATGCACAATGACTAAAGCTAGATGTATAATTGTTTTGAGTCTTGCGTGCTGTTGGGAATCTGCAAGTGGACAAGTTCACTTCCCTGTCGGTCTTTCCAGCGATCCCGTATTCAAAATTAAGCACCATGCATAGTATGTATTGTATAAAACTTACACGAAGCAGACACTAAAGCCAGGGAAAGCATAATGGAAAATAGCCATGAGTGGCGCTGGTAACACTTCCGAGGCCTGGGTTGAGCCATTGGCTCACTGTTCAGTACACATTCACAAATAGTACTCAAGTAAGCCGAGCGGAGACCGCTTCCACTGTATGTTTGACTCACTAGCAGCAAGTTGTATTGCCTTCCACTTTCATTATTAAGCCTACATTTATTTTAAAAAGTTAACTACCCCTATGCTTTCTTAGGCATCATAAGGTGGTTACCGACAAAAATCGAACCCCTCGGTTACGCATTCTTCTTGCTTCCTGTTTAAAATGTCACGCAAAAATTACACATTCACTTTAGTTTCAATGGCAATACAAGCTATATCGTAGCACTACTGCACATATAAGTCACCCATGCACCTATCTAGCATAGGTGTAAGATTTCACTTTGCGCAGTGCAAATAAAAATGATAAAACCGCAGTTTCTTAGCAAGGCCTGCTCCGCTGAGCGCCGGTGACAAGGGGCTCCCTTACAAAAGCCAGGTATCTGACCGTGCAGCAGTTACATGGCTTTTGTGCTGTAACTATCGTGCCCCAAGCAAAGCCAAACAGTCTCTTACAATAACAACTGTAACATCGTACGGAGTACGCAAACAATTAAATATAAACAAAACTGCGACGACGACAATGGCTGTATGGAGGCACCAGCCGAGATCCTCTTGTCAAGATATTCTGTCCCATCTGAAGCTAGTAATAATGCTCGGAGCCGATTATTTTATTGTATGTACAACCAGCAATGGCTCATACAGATTACAGGCACGCTTTGTTTTTTGCTACACTAAAGACAGAAATCGGCGCGACCTACGAGCAGGCGACATTTGAGAACAGTGGCAAACTTTCACAGTGAAGTAAATACAAGGCCGATGTGACAGACCGTATTATGCGTAGTATGACATGTATGACTACCACTGCGATCTCTTATAAGGCACCTGCACGATGATTCGCACGATCCGTAGTTAGTTCGCTGATTTTCTTGCGTGTGTCTCCATATGCGATGTGGAGATGTGGACGCTGCGGAGCTGCGGGAGAATATCTATGGTGGGAGAGCGGTACTGTACAGATAATTTCCTAATGCGTCACTCATTCTAAAATTTTGTTTTTTCTACAGTAGGTATCATGTCCGGTCTGTTAGCGTCCCTTATCACCTTTGTCGATTTCGGCGCTTAGCTTTGATTGCTTATGTAGGTGGCGCGCCTTTCCACTGCAGAACGTAAGCAGAAAGAAAAAGGAAGAAGTCGTTCGGACCAGAGAGTCTACGTAACACTAGAACATTTCCAAGTTTCATCCGCATATCCATTTTTGTTCGCTTCATTTTCGCCCCCGTTCATTGTTTTTTTCCTATTCCCTACCCAAACCTACCTTGAAATCTTCACTTGTCGTTCATCGGCAAATCATCGTTGTCGCCGGCAATCATGCAAGACGCAGGGTAACGTAGTGTTTTCTTCTTCTTTTTTCTTATAAGCACTTCGTTGAGAAGTGTCATTTGGATATCAGTTCGAAGAAGGCTCGAGCTTGTTTTGCCAGGCTGTAGGCTTTTCCCCAACGGTTGTGTTGTGCGTGCACTGTAGCATAATGTCCACCCACGAGGCGCCTTCCTACTCTCGGTAGAAATTTTAGCTTTTAGACGTGGCTCTGTGTGTACGTTCGATGCTGCATAATTAGATACCAGCGATTAGCGCACTGGTATGGTGTACTTTGTATGCGTGGAGCATTTGCTTTAAGTGCCGTTTTTGTGCGCTTACGGACGCGCCGGCTTTTGTGGTTAGCGTCCCGTAGTTTGCGCAAGGTGTTACGATGGCCACTCGGCTTTTTTGTAGCTTATAAGCACGGGAAGACGACGATCGGTAGACAGGCGCCGCACTTATTTGCATTAACGTTGCACGTTGATGGAAGCGTTTGCATTCTTATTTGTTCCTCGATACGCGACTGTCCAGGAGTGTTTTACTCCTGGATGGTCACTCTGCTGCCAGCACATACGTGATTCTTGATTCTGCTGTTTAAGTTCGAATGTTCCACCACTTGTGATCCTTTAAATTGCTTATGCAGATGTTTGTAAAAAAGGCTGCAGTGAAATTGACACCTGCTGCTTTTTGCATTCACGCGTTTTTTTCCCGTGTGGATTGCCAGATGCGAAATCGTGACGGGGCAAGTTGTTTCCCTGCTGATGGTTGGCGTTCGGGATTCCCCGGTTTCCTGGAAGCAGTCGTAACCATGTACTAATCGTAACTAAATGCATTGGTCGTTCCAGATTGCTGTACGCCGCAGTGGTTCTAAATTTTGTTTGCATCTGAGTTTCTCTGCATTTCACATTGGACAGTGGACGCTGGCATTGTGCATTTAATTGTTTTCGTCTTGCCCAACTTAACGCTGCAGCAGCCGAGAGTGTGCGACACTGCATGAGCGCACATGGAAAGGCAGTGTGGTGTTGCATGCATTTTGCTCATGCCGGGATTTGTTTGTTTCAGGTTGCTGCAGTGAGCGGGGGCAATGTTAGCCACAGGGAAGCTGTGCGTGCATCAGATTATTTTGGCCATGTGGCGCAGGAAGCCCATTCTACTTTTCGTGGTGCTGGTGGTGGTGCTGCTGGTTGTGTTAGTCCAGTATAGCTCCCTGGGCAACCACAATGCACGGGGCGAGTCGCTGCTGGCCTCCCCGTTCGGCATGGCTCCTCCAGCAGCTCCCGAGCAGCAGTGGGCCGCCCAGCAGCAGCAGCAGCAGAAGTCGGCGGCCGGTGAAGCCAAGCCTTTCAAGGAGCCAGCACCTAGTGGACAGAAGAGCAAAGTTTTCATCCCCCAGCTGCGGTTCGTCCACTTCGACCTGAAGGGGGCACCTCCCAAGGTGGCCTATCTCAAGCAGGTCTTTCTGCTCATCCGAGAAGCAGGTGCCAATGGCATCCTGTTGGAGTATGAAGACATGTTTCCATATCACGGCTCATTAGAGCCAATACGTGCAAAGAATGCTTTCAAGAAGTCCGAGGTAGAAGAGATTCTGGCTGCTGCCAAAGAAAACAACTTGGAAGTGATCCCTCTGGTGCAGACATTTGGACACTTGGAGTTTGTGCTTAAGCTCCCAGAGTTTAGGCATATACGAGAAGCTGATGAACACCCAACAGCTCTGTGCCCTTCACGAAATGAAAGCTTCACGGTAGTGAGTACCATTGTAGATCAAGTATTGGAACTGCACCCAAATGTCAAATGGTTGCACATTGGCTGTGATGAAGTGTTCCACATGGGTTACTGTTCACGCTGCATGCAACGAGATCGGGAAGAACTATTTCTGACACATGTTCAGCGTGTGGCGCGCCACGTAAGAGACCGCCATGGCCGGGTACCTATTATCTGGGATGACATGCTGCGTCAGATCAGTGCTGAAAAGTTAAAGCCACTGGGCAAGCTTGTGGAGCCCATGGTGTGGTCCTATGTCAAGGATGTGTACCGGTTCATCAGCTACAGCAACTGGGCTACCTATAGTGAAGCATTTGAAGCCATCTGGGCTGCCAGTGCATTTAAGGGTGCGTTTGGTGAGACCTTGACTGTGCCCAACGTACGCATGCACCTGGAGAACAATGAAGGTTGGCTTGAAGTGATGAATGAGCAGCACGCGAAGTTCCCTCACTTCCGCGGCATCGTCGTGACTGGCTGGCAGCGCTATGATCACTTTGCAACTCTGTGTGAGCTTTTTCCCGCTGGTCTACCGTCCCTGATACTCAACCTGCTGGTGCTCTCAAATGGTGCATACAGCACCGAACTGCTGTCACGGTTTCACAGCCTGCTCAAGTGTAGCCACTCGCGGTCGCCAATGGACCTGCAAAATGACCCTTACCTATGGCAGAAGGGCTATGGCTGCTTTTTCCCGGGTTCAGCAGTCTTCCGCCTGACACAGACGCATAGCGAAGCCATCAAGAAAGCAGACGACTACATGCACGATGTGACGATAGGCAAAGCCTGGATCACTGAGTACAATGTTCGCCGCAACCTGACGCTGCCCAGCCGCGTGGACCAAGTGCTTGAAGAGCACTCGTCCACACTGTACACGCTCACCTCCCTCATACATCAAGCGCGTGACGTGCTGCGCGAAGTCTTCGATGAGTACACTGTGGCAGAGTGGATCGAGCAGAACATCTATCCATGGGTGCTGCGCTTGGAAAAGCTGTGGAACGACGCCTTGTCCATCAAGAAGACGCGCACTTGGCCCGTGCGGCCACTCGACCCGCTGCCCGACCTTCGCCGCTTCAACGTTGGGGGAGTCTGATGGGACGCAGTGCTCTAGGGACTCTCATGGGGTGTGCACGAACAAATGTGGAGTGTGGGACTTGCTGGTTTTTTTTTTATTATTATTAGTGAGTGGGTTTTTTAGAACATCATTTTGTTGTTGTACCTGCTATATGCATCCTCACTCTTGTTGAGACACGGCCAGGACTTTCTGGTGTTCGCTGTACTGTGCTACATATTTATGTTCACTGAGTGTGCATCAATAAAAGGCCCTTTTAAGTTATTCACATTTCCGTGTGCTTTTCACCTTTCTTTTATTTATATCATTCATTATCCATCCACAAGCTCACGACTGAGCTGCGTTGGCTGCAGCAAAAGCGTGATCCGGAAGCAATGGCTTTGGACAATCCAACCCAAGACGCACACGAAGCCGAGCCATTCCAGTACGGCTGAGCTGCTTGCGGCACAGTGCCGGCGCTCGTGATTGTATGCATTGTGTTGCTTGCATGTCTTCGTTTGTAAAACTTTTGTAGAATGTATTGCATTCCAGGTAAGTTCCAGCATGTACGCTTAAGTTAGTATATTTTGCCTAAGGACGAATGTAAATGCAGTAGCCAGGAAACGAGCGCCTGCGTTCCCATCGACTAACCTGTTGCGCGTTTGGTTATGTAGCTCTAGTTGTAGTTTGCTGCTGACTCAGTTAACCAGCGTATTAGTTGGATACCATGATGATGACCTCCGTTCATTGTTGCCGTCTGTGTTCAAGTGAGGTCCTGTTTACCATTTATAGGGCAAAGGCTCTGCGCCTCTGGTGATCGATTTCTTGGAGGAGATGGCACTTATGTCCAGAATGGCTATGTTTATTCCAGTCTTGCAGGTTTGATCAAAATCCTGCGTCAAAAGGACAAGGTGAGTGTACAGTTAAGTGTGCCTTGTACGTGCATGCTTGTTAGCACGCACCACCACTGCAATTTGCCATGGAATTTTGCCAAGTATCTTGGGTAATACGTCACAGTTTAGTCACCAGTATAGTTGTACCCCCCTAGTAAAGGAGTCGTGGTGGATTTTTCTTGTGTATTTTAGCTGCTCGTAGTCGTTCTTAAAGCAGGCAGACACATCCTAAACCATTTATTCACGAGATAAGACTGGCTTGATAAAAAGCTTCAAGTTTACGGAGGAGTGCGAGGAAAAGGAAGTTTTGAACTAAATATGCGCTTGAGCACCGATGTATAAAGAATTTACACGGAATAAATCATTGCTTTTTCCCAGTAAATTTAATGGTCTGCATATGTCCACAAGTGTCATAGTGCAATTAAAATGGTATGACAAAATTTGTCATTTCAGAAAACATTGGTTGAAGTACACCGTTGCACTAGACAGAATGTGCCTGCGCCAGGAAATATAGTCACAGTCAAAATCACAGGTGTCACACACAGATTCTGCAAATGCTCTATCATAGCCATTGAAGACTGTGAGCTCTGCGAACCATTTAGAGGTATTATTCGGTAAGTGAATTTTGAATTTAGGAAAGGTTTTAAGCTTATAACTTGCGAGTCTTACTATTATGAGTTTCTTCGTTTCCAGAAAGGAAGATGTTCGAGAATTTGAAAAAGACACGGTAATTTTTTTTTACTCATTTTGTTTGTGTACCTGCAATGCTGGCACATTGTCTGCATTTTTTAACTTTTTGACATAAAGACATCTTCATGTCATTGTTTTTAAAACTGTTGGTTGTGGTCCTCAGTGGGATCATGACAGGTTCAGCAGTGCATGTTGAACAATCTTGGGATGATTGGCACTATATGTGAGCATGGGCTGCTGCCAGTTATGTTGTCCACATAGGTATCTCTTGCGTGTTTTCTTCTAAATCTACCAGTACATCATTGCATGATGGTGTAGCTTTGGAATTTTCAGGTAAAAATTTGATGCCACATATGCATGTACCCTGCAGGTTTTGTCTGCTTTCCAAGTAGATTATACAACATATGTTGCTACCGCCCTCAAAGCATAACAGGTTCCTGCTCCACTTCTTCCTGGGTCTCTTTTTTGTTTGGCTCTTTTCTGTTGAATTTCATGCTTGTTCTTTGACATCAGTCACAAATTTGGGGAAAAAGCAATATCTTCTCTGAGCACATGCTTATGCTGATGGGCTTGTGGCACATTCAGTAAAGCACTAGTCTTGAGAATTGTGTGGTTAATGGTTTTCAGCCCAACCAGGTGGGTGTAGAATTTGATGTGCTTGTTATCTGATGATCAACAATGAGCAGTGTTTGCTGAGACTGCTATGAAATGTTGCTGTGGAGTATTCATATATTTAGTGAATTGCAAGGTAACACAGTGTCAAAAGCGCTGTAGCTGTGAAAGGAGCATCCCAGTATGACTTGGGTTTTTCTGCTTGTGCATTAATGTTATCACTACAATCTAGGAATAAAGCTAAAATGCCGTGCTGTATACCTTGCGTCTTTTCTTTTGAAATGTGAACAAATGTCATCTCAAGTTTCACCATGCCATTGCTGCCGTAGGGCAGCTGGTTGTTATAGGCATGATAGATACAGATGACAACTGTGATTGAAAGAGTTTTTCTTCAAGTGGGGGGGGACAGGTTCCCCCCCTTCTTCTGTCTCTTTCCATTTGTGTAAGGCTCCATTTTTTACTGGAGTTGGTGGAACCTTGGTGGTGGGGGTCCGGGAAACAGCCCAGTCACGACCAAGTGATTTCCTTACACTTGCATATATTAGTTTCGATACAAGTGGCATTCATAATAAATACAGTTCTAGCAACACATGCAGGGCCGCGATTTTGTAGCGATGCCTTATGACTTATTTTAGAATAGTCTTATCATCCACTGCTCACGGCCGGCTGATCCCATTGATAACGCGAGCGGACCGTCGCTCTGACCACTGACAAAGCGCGAAAAGGCATTATTATAATGAAACTTTTGCGCACACAACAACACGAAACCACAACGAAGAAGTACACAAGGTACTTCTTCGTTGTGGTAGGTGGTTTCGTGTTGTTGTGTGCGCAAAAGTTTCATTATGATGCCAAACCAACTAGCCCGCCTATCCGTTTTTAAGGCATTATTAATTTAAAGTCATCGCTACAAAATACCGGCCCAGGTCAGATGCTGCATGTCAAACACCGTAGGTCAATCATCTCTGTATTTCTCTACTAAGAAGTAACACAATTGCTCATCCATGCCAAGAGCTTTAATATATCAACTAAAGAATTGCTTTATAGAACATACGTGCGTTCTGTTCTTGATTACGCGTGTGTTGTTTGGGACCCCCAACACGGGTACAGAACGGGTACAGAATTTAGCTGTTCGATTTGTTTTCGAACGTTGTGACAGAAACTTCAGTCCTACGTGCACGAGAGAATTATTGCAATGGGACACACTAGATTGTAGACGACGCAGACTTCGATTAAAGTTTTTTCACAATATCTATCATGCAAAAGTTGGTATTGACAGGCATATTTACATAAAGGAACCTAACTATCATTCACATAGAGTTGACCACGAGTATAAGGTATTGGAATTCGCATGCAGAACAGAGTTATTCCACATGTCTTTTTTCCCTAAAACAATGTGTGAATGGAATCTATTAGATAAGTCTGTGGCAATTACATCGTCTAATGAAATCTTTTTTGCACTTGTCAAATAATTCTTTCTGAATTTGAGTCATTGAGTATGCGTGCTGCTCCCTGGGGGGATCACTACTGTATTTATTAGGTTTTCTTGTGATTTATTTTTGTTTATAGCTCTTGGTATACAGTAAGCTTTTGTTCAATACTAATTTGCATTTTCTTCTTGTATTGGTGAGTTTTTTGTAACTTTAATTATGTATACATTTTGCTAAAGCACTAGAGCATGTTCACCTGTCTTGATTGATTGTGATGTTCTTTGCCGCTGTTATATGTATACGATTTGTTTTTATGCTGCTTGTGCTTGCTACCGCTCTATATGCTTTGTCTTTTTTTTTTTTTTTTTTCGGTCCCCCCCTCCACTGTACTAGCATGAGGCGCTGTGGGTATGACATAAATAAATAAATAAAATAAATAAATTACTTTAGTTAACAGTTCACAGTTTGTGCACAGTGTGTCTGTGGATGTAGCAGTATATAAATATCAGAGGCCAATTCGTGTGACCTCTAAAGAAAGGTGATGATTTCACGTAATTCTGTAAGAATAATGCAGCTACTTACTCCATTCAACTTCTTCTGCTGGTAATTGTTGAAAGCAGAGAAATTCTTCAGAATCAAATGGCAGTTGGTGGTGACCCTCTATATTGCTGTACAAATGCTGTGGTGCTGATGCTGGCCACCATGGTTGCCACAGCGTGTACTATCAGCGTCAAATAAAACTTGAGCAGAGCGCGTGGCCCAAGCATAAGTGAACATATAGTGCGTGCTGTCCAGTCATCACCATTGACAGGTGCACACATGCGCTTTGGTTGCACTGCGCTCGTTTGGGAGTCAAACAGCCAAATGCGCTCTGCACGCCCATGCCGGCCACCAACACGGCTGCCAGCGATACTGCGCTGCGCAGTTTTGCCGATCAAAAGAACGAATGTGGTGCAGCTGCGGCAAACCGCACGAGCGAATGTATCTCTAATGATGACGGTGCAAACTGCACCACGCGCACCACTGCTCGCGTTTCATTTGACGCCAATACCACTTAAGGTTTCGGCAAACCGTGCGACAATACTTGCCATAAGCTGCAATATTTTAGCTTCTGTTTTGTTCTAGTTTTCTTTTCTCCCTTTCAAATATAAGAACCAGAACAGAAGTGAAAATATCGCGTGCAGTGTCAAAACCGGATGTGCACGCCTGTCAATGGTGATGACTGGACAGCGCACACTATACCTTCAGTTATGCTTGCGCCACGCGCTCCGCTGTTCAGGTTTCATTTGACGCTGATAATACATTGCATGCAACCTGTATTTCTATTGTGGTTGCATCTGAATCTGCAATTTCTGGAGAGAAGTGCCAAATTCTAAACGCAAATACGCAAAATCTTCTTGTTATGGAAAGGTGATAAAAATGCTATAGTATTTAGATGAAAACAGCTAGCAACGTTATATTAAATGTGAGTTCGAGATGAAACATGGTTTAATGTGCGTTTGTGTGACCCTATGCCTATAAGCAAATCATTTTCATAGGTGTTCTCTTGCACACATACTCCCAGAAATATGATAGGTGTTCCTCCACACACACGTGCACGTACACACACATTTGTGCTTAGCAGCAGCAGCAGCAGCAGCAAAGAAATGTGCCTTTGTGGATATATCAAAGAAACTCGTAAAACATAATGGTGAAGCCCACTATGTAGCATTGTTTAGTATGCTTCTAAAAGCCGTGCCTTGTACTTAAAGATAGTGGTAAAGCTGCAGACTATCGGTGCCGTTGCATCAGCAGAAACCGTTCTATTTGCACATGAGAATAGTAAAGTCAATCTATTGGCTGTTCAAATAACTCCGTGACTTATCTCGGTCTTGGTTTTGTACCTGAGGCTTCATTTATGCTTGTGTTCTTCAACCAGTTCTCTAGTTGTAGCTAGTAATTGAATAGTTTGCCTTGTGTAGCGTGTCACCCTTGAGTGTAGAATGTGCTGGTTGACCTAGACTGATTTTTTTGTTATTTCAGGTCGAGATGCACAAATGTTTTCGGACAGGTGACATCGTCCTGGCCAGAGTAGTATCCTTCCCTTGGTATTGTTTCTGTAGTCGTCTCTTGTTTAATGCATTATGTCTTACATATTACGCGAGACCAACTAGCCTGAATTACCGTTTCAGTTGGTAAAGCCATGTTGAAATGGCGTAATGTGTCTAGAACATGTTATTATCCTTGACTTTATGAAAGATATCCCTTGGTGATGCACTTTCCTACTACCTGTCAACTGCCGAGAACAAGCTCGGAGTAGTTGTGGCTTTGGGTCCCTTGGGTAAGTTGAGGACTCTGAACAACAGATTTTAGCATAGTTTCGCAGCATGTTGTGCAATTGTTATTACCTCTACCAGGTACTAACTACGTATGGATATCATGGTAATCCAAGCACATGCACACAACTGGCGCCTGTTGGGGTGGTACAGTAGCAATAAGACACCAATGCAATCAGTACAGAAGATGCATTGCTTTCTGGTGCTTAGTATCAGAGTTCTTGCTTTGACGAAGCAAAGTCCCTTTGCCAAGATGTTGGCTCCAGCTTGAGATATTCCTTGTTTGACCTCTACTGTTTACTGTTTACCTCTACTGAGCAGTCCATGCAAAATTTGTCAGTTGAATGGGTCAAGCTGTTATCATTACTGCGCTCTTTCAGCACAATTGAAATCCATTTTCGTGAATTCTACTTTTACAATTTTTTATTTTGCAAACAAATTTTGATCTTTCAGCCATGAGTCAATGAGTTAATGTATTAATTTAAAAGCAAGGATTTGGCAAAGCAAGTTCATAGCAGCAAACCCCAGGAACAGCCCAAAATCAAAAACACAGCACGACAACCCCAAGTGGTGCTTCATGTAGTCTGACAGTGTCCAGTCTGATCAGCTAATGGCTGTGTAAGCGCTCTTGTCATCAGGAACATAAACAGAACAGAAATTTTATTGCAATATCAATTATTTGGGTACTCCAGGTGCATTTCGGCCGTCGGCATTGGCGTTGCTGTCGCCATGATGTTTCGTATAACATCACGGCTGCACACCGTATGTTGTGGGTGCGAGTAAAAGTGTGTGAAGGTGAGCTAAGAAGGATGATGGCTTGATCTCTTGCGTGCAAGGGAGGAAGCGCGCTGTATTCCATCGCACTCCGGTGGCGGCTGGGTATGGCGCAATTGAGTGCGGTCGCGCTGGCCCTATCTTGAAAGCGATCTGTGGTGGGTACATAGGTAAAGAGTGCATCCGCGCTGAGTGCTTATGTCCTTGTGTGCGCTGTGTTCTTGCCGCTTAGATGCGTTGAAGTGAGAGGCAGCACAAAGAGCAATTCACTCGCTGCTGCTGCTGCTGCTCTTTCCCACGCCAGCGCTTTGACATTGAGTGTCCGCGGTCATTGAGTGTGCTCATGTTTGCCTGTGAGCACGTGACCATTTAGTTAGCAAGCGAATTTTTACAAGCTTATAGGCCGATCAAACTACTATCTTTACTTGGTATAGCCGTCTAATAATTTGCTATTGCAATCGATGCTTCACCTTTCGGGCGAAACTTGACTTTTTTGATCATGTGTCTATCAATATCGTGCTCTTGAAGAACCGTCGGGTTAAAATGCACACATTCTAGCCGATCACATGCTGATAACTAGCCAGGTGATTGATCAGTTGAAGATTTGAGGTGTGCTGGCTTCCTCAAGGAACTATAGAGGCACTGAGCACACTTGTGACATTCGAGAAGTGTGTAAGGCACTTTTGATCAATGAGATTTGCGGAAAATAATGGATGTATCAGCAAACAAGCTTTTCATCACCTTAGCGTATTGCGTGTTTTTATGAGATTAATTTTTAAAAATTTTATGAATAGTTCTTTAGTCTTTGTGGGCATTCGTCGGATAACTCTTCTTAAAATATAAGTCTTGCTCAGTAAAAGAAAGTTCTGTGAGCAACAGATTCTTCAGATCCAACAGATCCAATAGCTTCAGCAGAAAGAATGCCAAGTACAGTGTCAAGGGGAGATACAGGCTTTTTTACACCCACATAGTGGCGTGATTGTGATGTGTTTCAGGAAAGCTAACACATTACTTTCAAGCATGGTGACCCAATCCTTTGTTTCAGACCTGCAGTGTTGACATGTATGCATATGTGAGCTAAAGGGGTCCTAGGACGCAACACTTCATGAACATAGTAAAACATCCTCACTGGTTAGATAATTAGATGATTCTGTCTGAACACTTAACTGGTCAATATTATTCCTGTACATGCCACAGTTGACCTGAAATATCCAGTGCTGCATAATAATATGCAGCAGGTGACCTAAATAAAAAGTTCCTTTACCGTTCCTGTGGCTCTTTAAAACCCTGGCAGCCCTTTGTGTTGCTCTGTGGCATGGCGGTGTTATGCAACAATTGTTGGTGGGCTTCATTCTGTGGTTATGATCACTGAGAGCCAGCTCACAAACAAGAAAGCAGCAGAGAGGGCAAACACTAAAGCACAAAACAAAAGGCTCTCGACAGTATGCCTCATTACGGCTACACTCAAATGCAGGAGGGAGTACAAGCACCTGCATTTGAACACAGCTACATTCTCATGAAAACTGCAGTGTTCTGAAAGCCACCAAGCAAGCTGTGAAGTCAGTGACGTGCTGTTGAAGGGTTGCTTTCATTGGCAGGGCTTATCTAAATAATCATGATTTGAGTGACAAAAACAAGAGCGCTTTGCGGTTACATTCCATGGTAAGAATAGTAGTGAGCTTGTTCTGTTTACAAACACCCATGGTTACAGATGTGTACAGAGCTCAGATCTGTTAGTAACTACACACGAGTGCATAGTCAACAGTACTGTCAGTGCTGTCTGCTGATAACCACCAGTTTTAGCGCTGGTGGTTATCGACGGACAAGGGTACGACAAGGGTGTTGTAGGTACGGGTATGACCATGCACTGTCAAAGGCAGACACCTTCTGCGTGCACAAACCGATGATGGCGCTAATAGTGCGGAACCTTCAGGAGTGCTGCTGTCCATGTCACCTATTGAAATTAGTGCTCAAAAAGTACGACTCATCCTTCACAGTATGAACCGGCTTGAAGTAGCCTGAATACGGGTTTCGGCTTCTCGTAAAATGTGCTCATGCCTTCACCCATATCACTGGTGATTATCAGCAGACAGTGCAGATGGTGTTGTGCTAGCTCTACTGTACTAATAATAGCTACACTCACAACTGCTACACTTGCAGTGTAGCTGCTACAATGGCTATTGTAATAGCTACACTGTCATGTAGCTATAAACAGATTCGAACTCTATATGTATGCTGTGGTTTTGTAGTACAGCTTTCTGTGTTCCTTTTTTTTACACGCATTTTACAGCTTCAGCTTTCGTAACATTGCACTGTGTGACAGCGGAGGCAAAAGCAAGGAGGAAAGGCAACATACATGAAGGTGTTGTTTCAAAATGTATGGGAAATAGAAACAAAGATATCGTGCCGTATGGTAAATTAGGAATAGATGGTGGTGTGCCCACTGGCAGAGCATTGCAGCTACAAGCGTGCTAGGCAATACCAAAGGAAGGAAAGAAGCGCTCCAATACAAAACACCTAAGGAGAGCTAAAGCACAGCCACGGTGTAAGAATAAGGAGAGGTGCTGACACTCTCCCCCCAACGCGCGCGAAAGCGCCGCTCGCTCGCGTCCAGATTATGTTCGGCTTGATTGCAGCCGGTTCGGCGCCGTTGTAGAGGGCGCTGCGGTATGCGGTCCCAGCCTCGGCGGCAAGGCGCGTGCTGCCGCTGCTTCGTCTTCGTGCTTGAATGTGCGGTTGCGCTGTTTTGAAGGCACGATTTTTGTTCGCGTTCGTTTCATGAGCTTGTGCTTCGGTATTGTCGCCACGGGCCATCAACGAAGGTGGCAGCGGCCGTCTGAGGGGCGTTTGAAATGGCTAGAAAGTGCTTCGTTCCGAACTGCAATTCTGGATACCTGACTTGTGCGGAGCGTGTGCCTTTATTCAAAGCGCCGTCCGACAGCGGTCGTATAGAGCAGTGGCACCGTGAAAATCTGAGGGCAGACCGAACTCTAACGCCTACCGACCATGTCTGCACCAGCCATTTTTCAGAGGATACGATATCGATGGCAT
Source organism: Dermacentor silvarum (assembly GCF_013339745.2). NCBI lineage: Eukaryota > Metazoa > Arthropoda > Arachnida > Ixodida > Ixodidae > Dermacentor > Dermacentor silvarum. The sequence continues at coordinate 38,143,723 of NC_051154.1, forward strand.
ATTACGCGGAGCGCTCGATAAAAGGATTCCCACCTTATTTCCAAACGGTCCAAATAACCTCACATGGTCAAATAAACCTCGAAAGCCGCTGCGGAAGAGAGAACCTCCTGTGTGCCACAGTAGTTTGTGCAAATTTTGCTGCACGTACAAGATATATACTGGGTGGTTTACTATCATGCACCAACATTTGAAAATATGTAAATGTCACGTAGCTGGACAGAACCAAGGTAATGTTGTCTGCCGTCGCTTGGAGATACTCAGATTATTTTTTTTTATTCCGCTTAATTACATAATTATTTTCATAATTGAATAATCAACTTTTTTAATGCTATAATTGATAAAAAGTGTGAACGAGAGAATTGTAGAGAAGCATGGAAAACTCCCAATATAACTTTCTGTTGCTCAATACGTGATACATAAAAGTGTTTTCCGAGCGTGAACGAAACCCGCGAATACAGCAATATTGCCGCGCGACTGGCCGCTCGAGGCACTTTGCATGTATTCGTGAGCTTCTTTCATGCTCGGAAAAACACTTCTACGTAGCGCGTATTGAGCAATAGAAAGCTGTATCGGGAGTATTTCATGTTGCTCTACAATTTTTTCATTGACACTTTTAATCCAATTATAATAATTGAGAAGTTGATCAATAAATAAGACTAATTATCTAATTAGGCGGAATGTAAAAAATAACTGAGTATCTCCAAGGGACGGCAAGAACATTACTATGGTTCTGTCCAGCTACGTGACATTTGCATATTTTGAAATATTTGTGCACCCTGTAAAATACTGCGGTTTTCTGTGCAGATGTGTGCCTCATTTTCAAATTTATTCCATCCTGGATACTGATTTTTTTCTACAATGCGCGTGCGGTGTAGATTACAATTACATGCTTGCATGTTTTTATACAACATTTTTCCATTGTGGGAGTGAATGAGACCGCAAGCTTCTGGGATGGTTATCACCTACTAAAATTATCGAGCTGCTTCATGCACAAGTTTTTTCGTATTGTGTCTATGCAAAAAAAATGTCTATGGGATTTTTGTGTGGTGGGTGTAAGTGTATTTGCGGACAGGCTGTAGCATGCATTGTCAAACACGCTTACATTGGCACATTCTCATATGCAATTTAAGAAAAAAGAAAGTCACCTCTTTTTTTAGATCTTGCAAGAGCCACTCAGTCCTCAATGTACGAAAGCCCAATGAATAATATACACGCTCTATGTTAAGTGGAATTGGAATATAAAGGGATTTGCTCAGGTTTTCATCAGTAAACTGTGGTAGTGATGCTCTAATTCAAGATAGATGCCTGCCTTCGTCCCGCCTAATAAATTCCCATTTGAGAGAGTTTTTACATAGCTGATGTGCATTCTCATCTTAAGTTCTAGCCATGAACAGCTACATTGCTCTAGTGCATTGCATATCGGAAGCTTGCGCCGTTTCATTTCTTAATTTATATCGCGGCCACATTTAATTCGCGCAACGATGATTGAACGGTTTTCTGAGTGTGAATGGAAGCAGCGATAAGCATGAAATACATTTTCTGGTGCAGTCACTATTTTCTTCTGATCGAGGGGTAGCACGTGGGCTAACGCTTTTATTCTGTTTTTATGCTTGGATGAACGACTAGACCGGACGAAAAATTGTTCGCGCGAGCGTAACTTCAATGGGCTTTGAGTGCTGCCCGATTGATCCGTGTTCACGTCATCCACGCCCTGCACAAGGAACCTTCATGTTAGCGAAGCCTGGTACACTTATCACTTTAATGTGAAATAACGATTTTTTTTTCGCGCTTTGAGATTTACTCACTCCACTATGAACGAAAATTTAGCGGAGGCAGAGGAGTGCCAAGCCGCCGGCGCCGCTAAGCTGGGACCGCTGGCCGCGGCGCCATCTATCTGCTCGCAGCAGAGCTACTCGGTGCGCCCGCGCGCGGCCGAACATAATCTGGACGCTCGCTCGCGCGCAGTGTCAACACCTAAATATTCTTCCACTGTGAGCACAGCCAATCTTGCATTCCTAAACAATAAATATTCAACTTCAGAAGGTAGTGCTGTTTATTGGTAACTTTCATAGCAAAATGTTGGAAGCGTTCCAAATTTTGACAGCAATGTGCCGAATTCGAAATTTTTTAGTGGGTAAAACTATTTTCACGTTTGTTGCTATATCGATTGCACTACAGCTGCAATGTTGAGCAAAAATCTTCTTGGGCCAAGATAACATGCACTTAATGCCACTATGTGTCAACTTTGGTCCATATTAAGCCCCAATTTGTTCTCTGAGGTGCTTCAAGTAAAAATACGACAAAGTACATTCAATAGATCTATGTGTCGGTGTACCAGTATCATTGTAATGTTTGTTTTAAGCAAAGTATTAATACTTGTTGGCCTTTACACCATCATTCTGTACCACCACGCAGCACATTAACTGCAGGCAGTTGGTGCACGCAGCATTGTAATGCAGTGAGAAATCACTGGCACATGGGTGCTCAACTTTGTTGCCCTGGCTTGAGAGCCATTAGAAAAACTGTTGCCCTGCATCCCTATAGCATTTGACTGAGCAGTGAGGAGCCACGAGGCTGGGTGAGAGCTCTCAGAGTTGGCTTAGTTTTTTGTGTCCTGCTGTTGCTGCATCCTGCAACAGCAACCATATGTTCTCATTGAAATAGCTCTCAGGGAAATCTTGAAACACCCACAAGCATGCCTACACGACAAGGCCAGTACGTAGCAATATTCATTCGGGATAGAGTTGAATTCTTTTTGTGTAACAAGAACTCATTCCATGAAAAACTACTTCAGTCCAACTTTTATATCTACCAACTCTCCCGAATTCTGACCTCCCGATTGTTGGACATGGCCATAAATCTCCCGAAAAACTGCCCCAACGTGTCACCTTGCAAAAAAAAAAAAAGTGCTAGGTAGCTAGCTGAAGTCAGATTTAAATCTAAGCCATTTGTGTTTAGGCACTGTAGGGTTCAGTGCGCTTCAGATCGAGACATGCATTGAGCGCGTATGAGGCTAAGATTTAATATGCGTTGTCCAATGGTTGGTTCTCTTATGTCAACTTCACCTCTGTGCAGCAGTATTATGCGGTGAAGAAAATGTGTGGAAAGGAGCCACTGTTATGGAACATAGTAGGTGTTCCTTAAAGGGACCCTGAAACGATTTTGACGTGTAAAGGTACTGTGTCATTAGGGTAGCTTGTTCTGATCATTAAGAGACGCATGAGCATCGCTATCGATCGCAGTGGCACCGCTCCCCCGAGTTTTCAGCAGCTCCATCCCCTGCTACGTAGCGAGGCCGCGTGATGTCAATTGTGCAAGCTATCAGATTGGCTACCCGCATTGCATCATCGGGAATGCTTGAAACATGCCACAGCATTAAGCTTATTTTTAATAGCATGTCTATGCACAGTAATTTGTGTACCCTTAAAAATGAGTACACTAATGTAATAAATCTAGACATTTCTTCAAACAAATTGCCCGCTTCCGCCTGAGTATTGCGGATGGTCTGCTACAGCTCTGGCAATGGGGCAGGCAGTGGGATGCAGAGGGGTTCTCAGATGAAAGTGCATGAGTAGCAATGTCTTCTTTGGCAGCAGGAACATGAATGGTACCAGCACTGCATTATGCTCATCTTGGACTGCACGTGTTTGCAGGAAGCAAACTGCACAGCGACTACACACTAGAAGATGTGAGCGCTGCACATAAATGTCGACACCAACCTTTCTGGTCAACACAGCGGTCACCCACAGATTAAAAAGAAAATCGCTTTCAGCGGTAACCACAGGTTCTGCATTTGTCAGAGAGCCAAGTTTTGTATATAATTTGCCCAGATTGATAGCAGAAAAATATCCTAACAAGATGACAGCCAGAAAGAAAGCATTGCGAAGTAAATTGAATGTGCTTTACAACATGTCATAACGTCTGTCAGATAGCTGCCATCTTGAGTTAGACTTTAGTGTAGGGATACCGTCTCCGCCTCCCACGCAGAAAGTGTGGTTTCGATTCTCGATAAATGTACCTTTTTTTTTTTTTTTCCTTTTTATAAATTCTAGAGTAGCGAAAATGTTATAAATAGCCCATTTCACCACATTCACAAGTTAGTGGCAGCACTTTATTTCCACTGACGGCTACAAAGAAAGCTTACGACCATAATATAGAAGAATCGTAAATGTACCTATTAAATACTTTCAACTTATGGTGGTCTATTCCGGACCACCGTCAGTTGCACATCGCTCCTCGAAGAGGCAGGACGTGTGTCGAGTGAGCTCCTGAACTGTACTTTGCAATGTTGTGAACGTGGCTTAAATCATGGATCCGGGACCTCAAAGAGGTGTGACGTAATGCAAATGGCATTTCCCTCGCATTTACCACTAAATTGCCTCCGAATGTTTTATTTCTTAAAGTCTGAAATTAGATTGAGCTATCGTTTTCATATTATGCAAAATTTCCTTAGCATTATGTTGTTTTCTGAGGGAATATTCATTGAGAGTGCAACTGTGGACTATATATATATATATTTTTTTATTTTTTTTTGCTTTCTCTCCACTTTAAACTTGTTTTATTTTAAGAGAACTTTTGAGGCATGGTGGAAAACATTTTTGACAATTCGTCTGAAGGATTCTTCTCTTTGTGAAAAACGAATAAGCATAGTGAAATAACTGAACGGTTGTATACTCCAGGCCCTCACGAGGCAATCTAAGGCATAAATATTGCAAGCCATCTTCTCATTTCAAAACTAATGTTTTTCCAAGCAAGCATAGGCGCTTAATGCATGTACCAGCCATCACTCCTGCAAAAATTTATGCAAGACAGTAAAACTTAGGAGAGAGGCTTATTATAATAGTGCTGCTATATCCTTTAAATTTTGTTAAAATTCTACCAACATTTCAAAAGTTCTTTTTTGTGCGCTGTCTCCCTTTAAGCCGTGTAGCAGAACCCCTTTAACAGCCCTGAAGCAAAGGATGGGAAATAGTTACTGCACTTCTCTATCATTCTTTTATTTTGCAGCATTTGTTGATACAAGAAACAAAGCTATTGCACAATGTTGGGATACAGCATTGTGCTTTTCAACAGCTTGGACAAGTGAAATTTGTAAACAGATGCGTGATCTGGGCGGTTCGCCTTGCACATTTACATTGCGTCTGGTCGTGATAAACGAAAAGCTCAGCTGCGGCTTTTTGGCTGCATTTCTCATGTTATGGAAATCAAACATAATGATGGCAAAAGAACTTAGTGTTTCAGTGTTCATTGCAGTGCAATGGTATACAGGTTTTACTCTAGCCAAAGTTTGAGGTAATTGGGGATTGTATTTGTAAAGCTACTGCCATACTAGGGCAGGTATAGTGCAGTAACAATATACCAGGTTTTTGTCTTTTTTTAGCTAGCACCATATTTTAAAAAATCGCCTGTGGCAGATTGCACAATTATAACCCCCGAGTTTAAATTACTCGTTGAGGCAGTCGTTACTTCTATGAGAAATCAAAATGCTTAATTGAATAATTAACATGATTACACTCATTCACTTTTTAAATTACTATATAGTACATATTTCAATTTACGAATTGTAGCCAGTGAGTTCGCAAGGTGAGTATCCACTTAGAATGAATTCTCACGACTACACCAGTTACGAGATATTAATTTTCAAAGCGTCTGACGAACTGCATAGGCATTCCAGTTACTTTGTTGCTTCAATGCATAAAACAGTGTTTTCTTTTTAAAAAATTAAGTGCAACAACAGTGCATTGTTACGCAAGTTTGACAACGCGTATATCGAAACTGGTGCCATTCTGCTATCCTCCGAATTCGTTCCAAGTCTGTATGCCTTGCAAACTCACTAGCTACAATTTGTAGATTGCAATATGTGCCATAACATAAATAATGAAAATGTTTGTGTAATTATGTTCATTATCAAATTAAACTTTATAATTTCTCATAGAAGCAATGGCCACCTCTCAAGTAATTTAGCTCAAGGGTTAGAATTTTGATATGTACAACAGTAAATTTCTAAAAATTTGGTGCTGCTAAAAAAAATACCCTATATTGTAGGGCTGCCAGCTTAAGGTCTGAAACGTAAAATCATACATTATTGTGATCGCAAAGTTACTTGCTACTGCATGTGATAACCACAGCCAAGCAAGGCGTTAGAAGGGTGTAAATGACATACAACAAATATACTCCTGTAATGTGAAACTTTAAGTTGGTCATTTATTTTACGCATCATTTCTCTCCTTGAGCAACACTACATCACTAAAGTCTCACACACTCTCCTTGTGAGAGCCCTTTTGCATCGCTTTACTTTTCAGCTGCCTGAGGAAGTCTACCCACAGACTTCCAAAACTCAGTCTAGGGTTATCTTTCCACCGTAGCTCATACATTTGGTAGATCAACCTGTGCATTGAAGAAAGGTTAAAATGTGTAGTTTATGTCTAGACAGGAAATACCACAAAGAAAGAAAAAAATACTTCCATTTATTCATGTAAATAGATAATTTTCTGGTGTTTTCTTCTTTTTCATATATTCATGCAAATAAAGCATTTTCCCCCATGTTTTCGAACATGTAAGCTGTAGATTAGATTTTTATTGTTACTGTAAGGGCCTAGAGCACTGCACGGGCTTGGGCTTACCCGAAAGCACGGGCCCGGCCCATGGGCCGGGCCGGGTAGAACAGTTTTTTCACGGGCTGAGGCATGGCGTGTGCTTTTTGACCCGGGCCCGGGCCGGGCTCGGGCTTTCTGGTGGTGTGCATGTAACGTGCAGCGAGTTATTCTCGGGCGTCTCAACTCTCAAAAACATTATTTTTCGATCTCGGGCCGGGTTCGGGCCAGTTTCGAGTCAGGCTGGGGCCGGGCTCGGGCCTAAGGTAAAGGGGTGGCGGGCCAGGCCGGGCGGGTAACGTAGATTATTTCCGGGCCCGGGCCCAGGTCTCACGATAGAAGTTTTGATCGGGCTCGGGCGGGCAGCCCAATGTAAAAACGGGCCCGGGCCGGGCCCGTGCAGTACTCTATAAGGGCCTCTTGCTCTGCAGCTTGTCTGTATGTATAGTGCATCTCCTGATTGCTCTCACATGCGCAGTTTCTGCTTTGTAAATTTTTTTACTATGCGAGGTATATAACAATAAGCATATTAATCTGAGACATAGATGTCAGCTTTTGCTTCTCCATCAAAAACTGATGGTACACTAATCACTTTGAACTTGCGTATTGTGTGTAGTCATGAATGGTTTCCATCAAAGCTGCCATTTATGACATTGGTGGGTTCTTGTTTGCAGTCTTGGTTGTTTATTCAAGCACCTGGGTGCAATACTTGCTATGCATCAAAGTTTGGCATTTTTAGGGCAAGTTTAACGACAAACTGTTCCAAGAATGTCACCCAAGCTTCTTGAATAGAAGCTTTTCAACTCCTATTGACTTTGTGCTGGGACTTGTGCAAGCAGCAGCATAAGTCGGAACAGAAGTCTCAGCTCAAGGTTAACAGAAGTAAGCCATTCATAGCCCCATATTCACAAAGGCACCTTGACTCAATGCTCTTCCTTGACTTTACGAAGTGGAGCACAGTGCCACTTTTTGACTGAAGAAGACATAACAGTACTCGGTCATTCCCACGACGAGGAGTTGCTGGAGAAACAGAGCTTCACTTCTATGCATTCGAGTAAATGCCAAGAGCACCTACTTACAAAATCACTTCGGAATCGCTGTGGAGTGCCATTGAAGTGCAGTGATGACTTCAGCCAAGAAATGGTGCTGCCATCTGCTTTTCTGAGTTGTGGTGGAGTGTCAAATGGCGGAACATTCTAGAATATAGGAATTAGTGTAACGGCATAATGTTGCAGCTTTATCAAGACCTGCTTCTCTCTTTCCAGGTGTTCCAATGGTACCCGTCAGCTGGACAGCCATGCAGTGCCCAGTGTCTAGTGTCAAAGAACTAAGGAAAGTAGCCAAGTTGGCACCAGCTACTTAAGTGACTGGAGGGAGGTTGGCTTTGTATTAAGGGATTAAAAATGTCTTTGGCAGTACCTGTAGCACTCCATTGTATGAGCTGATTTACTTCCACTCGATGTAGTCATGCCATGTGTATTTGTGATGTAGATACATTTCAAGGCATGCTCTTTGATGGATTGATAGTTTTTGGGCCTATTCACTCTGGGAAACAAGCTGGCTGATTGTGTCTTCAACTGCACAAGAAACTTGCTTTCAGCGGTCCTTCACACAGGACAATATACAAATTTTGGGGAAAATGTCCTGTAGTGCTGACGATTTGTTTGGCTAATAGATGGGCAACAATGTGGGTTATGGTGAAAAGCATGTTTGGAACATGGTTGTACTAGTTGAAGCAGGAGCCACTCAATTTGCTGTGGTTTCATTGTCGTCTCTAAATGTTTCTTTACCATTTATGGATGAGTGTTGCCTGCAGGCAACATAACAGAAAAATTTTTTTTTTCTTTCTGAGTTTCAGTATTAAGTACGAAGTTTCTGGCTGGATGTCTTCAGCCAACACTTAATGACAGGCAACAAATGTCACTTGTTGGTTTAGAGCAGGAACACAGGACAAGGAAGAAGTTTTGCACGCGACTCGCTTTCTTTTGAAATTAAAGGGAAACAGAAAGCATGGTCAGAGGAGAGAGACCGATGCAAGATCTCCAGTTGCAGTGGTATCACACACCTGATGAAAAGCTAATGTGTACATCTATGGTTAAGACTTAGAGATTGACTCCAACCAAATAAGCAAATTTACTAGCCCGACGTTTCGGAACCAATTCGGCTCCTACTTCAGGGGGTATACTTCGGAGGTGGCGGTGTGCCGCTTTTAAAAGGTCCGTCGTAACAAAAGGAGAGGAAGGGGGAGAGAGCGTAAGGTGCGGAGACACTTGGCAGGGCACCTGTTCTAGACAGACAAAATAGGTGATGGGGGTGGGGTGGGGGGGGGGGGGGACTTTGGCGTCGCTGGTCGGCTGGGTTGACCGGTGCTGGGCGCCCTTTAATCGCGGGAATGCGTTGACGAGGGACAGGGGGGGTGGGGGACGAGTTGTTTTGCTGTTGCTGACCTAGAGCGGGGGGTCCTTTCTTCCCTTCGTAGCTTCTGCAAGGCCATGAACATACAAAGAAGGAAGAATGCCCTTCACGCGGTTTATATTACCCGCCGTGTTCTGAATGTGCCAAGACTCGAGTAGTAGCCTTTTTCGCCAGTTTGTCTCTGTTTGAAGGATTTGGGTTTCTTGGAAAGAAATCTTGTGGTCGGCGTCTTCGGAATGTTCAGCGACGGCACTGCGTATTCGGTTGAATGTTCCGACGTCGTTTTCGTGTTGTCTGATTCTTTCTTTTAGATTTTTGGTTTCCCCGATGTACGACGCCGGACAGTCGGCACAGCTGATTTTATAGATGACGCCTTGAGCTTTTTCTTTTGATGGACGGTCTTTTGGTTTAGGAATGAGGATATTCAAAGTGTTCATCGGTTTATGCGCGACTTTGAGGCCTTCTTTTTTCAATATTCGGCTGAGAGCTTCGCTGGTACCTTTGACGTATGGGATGGACACTCGTTTCTGTGGTCGAGGAGGAGTTAACGGTTGGAGGTCTCGTAGTTTGTTTTTTCTTTTTTGTTGTTGGGTTGTTTTTCGAATGAATTCCGTTGTATAGCCGTTCCTTTTGAGTTCATTGAGAACCGTTCTCCTTTCTTTCTTTTGATCTGATTCTAATGTGCTATGAGTTTCGACTCTTTTCAATAAAGAATTTACGGCCGATGCCTTGTGGTTTGCCGGATGGTTGGATCAGAAGTGTAGGTAGCGGCCTGTGTGGGTTAGTTTTCGGTAGACTGAGAATTTTAGATTGCTGTTGGTTCGTGTAACTTGTACATCTAGGAATGGTAACGATCCGTTTTGTTCGCGCTCCGACGTGAACTGTATATCCGGGTCTATGGAATTTAAATGGCTCTGCAGGTTTTTGACTTGCGACTCCTTCACGATACAGAAGCAATCATCCATGTACCTGAGGAAAACTTTTGGCTTCGGGGAAAAAGTACTCAGAGCTCTGTCTTCGATATTTTCCATAGTTAGGTTAGCCATGGTGACGGAAATTGAGGCCCCCATGGGAGTTCCTTTCACCTGCTTGTAGTAGCTGCCTCGGAAGGAAGTAGGTATTTGATAGGCATAGCTCGAGAAGGCGGCAGATCTCGTCTACACTCAAGGGGGTTCTCTCGTCGAGTGTGTCGTCGCGTTCTAGGGCATCCCTTGTTGCGGATATAGCTAACTGAATGGGTACTCTGGTGAACAAAGAGATCACATCAAAAGAGACCAGGCATTCATCATCTTCGAGGCGTACATTTGATATGAGCTTGATGAAGTTTTAGGGGTTGCGCACGTGGGATGCTGTCCTTCGGGTGAGTAGTGATATAATCTGGTTCAAGTATGTGGATAGTGATCGAAGTGGGGAGCATGAAAAGTCTACGATTGGCCGTATGGGGATTCCGGGTTTATGGAGTTTTGGCAAGCCGTAAAAGGCTGGTGCGGACCCGTTCCTGCACATTAATTTTAGATAAAGATTTCGAGAATTTGGGTGGTTTCGGAAAATTTCGACCAGCGTCTTATTCAGTACTGATTGGGTCCTTGTGGTGGGGTCCTTTTTTAATTTTTCGTAGTCTTGGCTGTTAAGGAGGGTGGACGCCTTTTCCTCGTAGTCCTGCATGTTTAACACGATGGTTGAGTTGCCCTTGTCCGCTGGTAGAATTACAATGTCCCCATCTTCCCTCAGTAATCGCAGCGCTCTTATTTCGTCAGACGACAAGTTTCTTTCTCTTCGGCAGTTGTTATTGCACCTTATTATGCCTATTGCTTTTATTCTGAGCGGTTCCCACACTTTAGGGTCCAGCTGCTGGATGCCGCTCTCGAGGGCGGCGACAATCTTGGGCAGGGGGAGGTTATCTGTGGTGACGTTGAATTTATGACCTTTTGCCAAGACTGAAGTCTCTTCTGTTGTGAGTTTTCTCGATGATAAATTCATTACTGTGTGCCTGTCCAACATTCCTGGTTTTTCGGTTTGCTTGATTAAAGAGGAGAGTTTTTTCTTCTGCGTTTCGCGGTGTTTCTTTTTCTCTGAGGACGCAATGGTCTTCGCAAACGAATCAATTGATGAAAAAAGATGGGGTACCTTGTGTTCGAGCTGTCTTCTGGCGAAGAACGCGTCGACTTCTTTCTTCCTAATCACTGTGTGGCACTCGTGTATCCGCGCTGTCACCAGTCTTTGCTGAGCCTTGTTGATGATGTCCTGGCCTTCCGCTGTGTTGATAGGTTGGTGCAGCTAGAGACTTCTGGAGACAGGCAGGGCACCTGTTCTGACAGACAAAATAGGTGGTGGGGGTGGGTCCACCACCTATTTTGTCTGTCTAGAACAGGTGCCCTGCCAAGTGTCTCCGCACCTTACGCTCTCTCCCCCTTCCTCTCCTTTTGTTACGACGGACCTTTTAAAAGCGGCACACCGCCACCTCCGAAGAATACCCCCTGAAGAAGGAGCCGAATGAAACGTCGGGCTAGTAAATTTCCTTATTTGGTTGGAGTCAATCTCTAAGTCTTAATTTTCCCCAACCAGACAGGTAATTCTGTTGAAATGTTTAGCTTCAACATCTATGGTTACACCTATATGATGAGAGGTGTCTGTAAAAGTTCCAAACCAAGTCATTGGTGGCTTGGGGTGATACCCACGTCCAGTTTTCTGCCTGGTGTTTCCCAAAGCCCATGTTGCTGAAAAAGTTTCCGCAAAATATTTTTTTTTCTTTCGTTGATTATGCTTATTCTCAATGTGGTTTGCACATTTAGATAGAAAATAAACATTTCTGGGGGGTATTTATACGTCTCATCTCTAAAGGGGCCCTGAACCACTTTTTGTCAAAGTGGCGAAATGCATTTGAAATTAAAATAGGCTGTTTCAGAAATACTCTGCCGCAAAAAGTACTTCAATGCGTTCAGCAGAAGCGGAGGTATTGACAATCAAACTTCTTCAATGATTTGCACTGTGAAGGCTGCGGCGGAGCGGGGCATTCCCAAAATTCAAATTTTATTTTGGATGTTCACATAGATGCCATCAATTTTAGCGCATACAATGCGCCAAACGTAAGCCAAACGCGGTTGTACTAAGCGAGCCGCAGCGCTCTTAGCCATTGGAATCATTGCGGCACCCCGCGGCGGCCGTGGTATCTACGCTACGAAGCAGACCGCAGCTTCGTGCAACTGTAATGCGTATGCCCAGCGTTTGCTTTGTACGCGACAGGGCTTGAATGCGTGCTCGCGCTCATATGCTGCATTCTGACTGTGGTGCGGACTGGATTTGTCCAACAGCTTGACCGACGGATAGCAGCAGCCACTTTCAACTAGCGCGTTTGAAACGCAATCAATAAAGTCTGCCAAAGCGTCTAACCAGGAGCGGCCAGGAGTCAGGGCGCGCTGGCAAGCGTGCGTGCGTGTGGTCTGACCTTAAGCTTCGCGTGGTTCGAAGCTAGTAGAGCATTCAAAACTAGTCGGCCCAACGTCTACGACACTGATAAGCATGGTGGACAAAGTTTAATTCCTACACGCGCGGCTGCGGCTGAGCGTGAGCAGACGATGGTCGGCTTCGTCCGAAAGTACATAATAATTATAGAAATTCAAAAGCAGATGTCCGCTTAGTTCAGCCTGTTATTAAATTTCGTCATTAAGTATAAACAGTAACAATAGGAAGAAACGCACTGATCCAAACACCCTTCTTGATTGACGTCAGCTATTGGCCAATAGCACGGACTCTTTCACTTTGTGAAAGCAAAGTGCATTCACTTTGCTTTCTGTTTATGTATTACATTAAACATTGAGTGCAGTAGTTCCTTCAGACAAAAACATCTGCCGTACCATACAAAAAACACCTATTTTCCCCATGGTAGGGAAAGAGTTAAAGAGCCTTAGTTGGTCAATATAAATCCGGAATCCTCATAATTGTAATCCCTCTTAATCAGGTCGTGGTGGCTCGTAAAACCTCATCAGTTTATTTTTTTAAATATGCTCAATAATGAAACATTGTTTACACTAATCGTACTTGCGCAAATCCTCGCTTGCCTCACGGCCTGCCAGAGACAACGTATCTCATATATCAGGTGCTCTCTGAGGCCTTTTGCCAGCATTATGTTTATTTTCAGCATGCTAAGTGGACTCATAGGACCATTAAACGTAAGTTTGTTTCTGCAGACGAGGCGGGCCCATCTGGAACGTACTGTAAAGAACCGCTCCTGTTCTAGACATTGGACGTCGCACAAACGCTTGTGAAAACAGTGTTGTCCATTTCTCCTCTCTTTCTACCTGTACTGCCTTGAAGTGTACAAGTTGTTTTGGTGGGTCTATAGTAGTTAAAAAAGGAGACTAGGGCCGTACCGAAAAGGCGCGATTACAGCTTGTGCGGCACTGCATCGCGGTGCCGCCTCTGCAGTAGCCCCTCGCTTGCAGAGTAGCATGTAGGTGAATACATCTATGCACGCACGCACGCATCCACCCACACATACACGCACACACACATTGAACACATTGAAAGAAACAAACTGGCTCATTTGGAGCGCGAACTACTAGAACAAAAGCAAAGGCACGAGAGGAGACAAGAGTCGGAGCTGACTGGCAACTGAACGTTTATTCGAAAGGTTAGAAACTTTAAAAACGCGATATGTCATACGTCATCAAAAGAGCAGGTAAAAAAAAAAACTAAAAATTCGCCAACAATTACAAAACTCCCTAATGCGAAATTTGAACGCAGCTTTATACATGTTTTCATTTCGCGATATATTGGCTGGCGCGGACAATCTGTCTCGTGCAGCACGTTGCAAATGGAGAGAAGTGTGGCGCGACTGCCTCGGCTAATCTGGAGATAGCAAGAGTCAGCACGTGGGTGACGCGCGGGCGCGATTCACAGCAGCCGCCGCCGACATACCTACCAGACGACGCGCGCTACTATGGCGCCATCCCATAATCATTGTTGCCGCACTACGCTTGTCTTCTCACCCTTTCGCCATACCCGCCTCCTCCGTTTTCCTCCTTGCGTCTTTTATCTCCAACATAAATTAAGTTGAACATCCGCAAATTTAACTGGAACATTAATTGAAAACTGCAGAAGGTTATGGCCACTACAGCCGTCAGTTTGCAAGACAGGACTTTTGGTATGCGGAAATGTGGTCAGAATAAGATCCAAAATATTCGAGCTATCTTGATGAGATTGAAGTTTAGACAGAAGTCGATGAAGGTGAGACCAGTCAATATCTGGATAATTAAAATCTACATATACATAAACGTTGTTAGTAGGAAAGTGATTTAGAGCACTGGTATATACCTTTATGAAGCTCCTGCACGAAAACAACAGTCGGATACAGATACGCGATAGCATGCGCTTATCAATAACCTCCCAGATAAGGTGGAACAGGCGACCCAGACTACAAGTGTAAATTAAGTTAGCGTCAACAAGGAAGGATCTTACGGCGCTTTTTTTTTTTTTTGAACACCAGTATATCACGCCGCCACCGTGGTTATGTACAGAATAACAGCGGCATCTGGCATACTGATTAGAATTATAAAATAGCTCGGAGTCAAATACATCGGAGTGTAGCCATGTCTTGGTTAGTACTAGAACGTTGGAGTTACTATCAAGATATGATTCGAGCTGGTCGTTCTTTAAAAACAGACTGCGAATGTTAGTAAATGATACCGAAAGTTGCTATACTAGAACTGTTAGTTGTGATTCCCAATTTATCGGAACATATAAGGCACTAACTTTTTTTTTCAGAAGTGGCCCAGCCTTTTTTTTATTCGTGTGTAATTACAAAGAATAACAACTTAAACCACCGCATTTTGTTCTCAGCTTCTCAAACAAGCGCACGAAGTTGATGTTCACTGAATTTTAGGGCGGCGTTCAGCACCGAATAGCTATTTGGCAGATTGGACTACAACATTAGAAGAACTTTCATTGATGTAAGTGCTATTATCGATGCGAAATTTTTCTATAGCGAGTTTCAAAGGTCGATTCCGTTGTTTAGCGAATTCGATCAAGCTTCTGCTTGATTGTCGTGTAGCTAGTGAAAAACCCTCTCGAATAGAGCATACAGTATCTTTTAAATTTTTCGCACCGGCCAACATTGCTTGTTTATCTTTTAAGAGTGTGAGCGTAGCAATTATTGGCCTACATTTATATTAAGCTTGTTTTCCAACCGATGCACGCGCTAAAACTGGGAACTGTTAGTTATGATTCCTAATTTATCGGAACATAAGGTACTAACTTTTTTCTCAGAAGTGGCCCAGCCTTCTTTTTCGTCGTCTGGAATTCCAAAGAATAACAAATTACAACACCGCATTTTGTTCTTAGCTTCTCAGACAAGCTCTTGCTTGTCTTTCAACCCTTTAATTTCATTTAATATAATTTACTAGGTGGCTTCCACCCTATGCACAGTAACGCTTCCAGACAAATGGTCTCCGTGGGGCATGCTATGAATTGCCGACCGCTAGTTGAGGCTGTTCTAAAATTTCGTTTTACTACACCTACTTGCCAGCTCTAGCTGTGGCGACGAGGCGCGCGATAGGCATTGTTTCACTTCGGACAGTCCCGAAGTGGCGAACGTGCTGGACACGTAACTCATCCAGCACCCCCTGAGACAAAGAACGAAGAGGATTGGGTATCACACCCTTCCGCGGCGAGACCGACCAGAGGGTATATACGCAAAGCTGCCTGGAGACAGCTTGCCGGCCGTCTTCGAAGCGCCCTGCACTCGGAATGGCCGGGGCTCAGCGGTTCCACCGGAAGTAGGTGTTCGGCTTCCTGCAGGTCCTGGCGCTTCCGCACCAACGCAGCTCGTGCAGCGGCGGGCAGGGAGCGGCACCTCTGGCCGGATAGCGCAGGATCCGCCGATGGCGCCGCGACTGGCCCAGGCCGCAGGTCTGGCTGCAGGCCGACCACGCCGACCAGCCCGACACCTGGCACGACGAAGAGCCTGCGCAGCACCGCACGCGGTCCACTCTGCATACACACACACTCGCGACCACTTCACGCCTCAGCCATGCAGCCATATTAATTTTCCTTTTTACCCGTGGTAGCCTGTATTACTTTTGTTAACATCGAAAAGTATCGACTCGTCTTAGTGACGGCGACGTTTGTCGTAAAAAAACTCTTCATCCCGGCCCTGCGAAAGAGGATGTTGAAAACCACCACTAGAACTGCTGAGGGGCTACGCAATGCTTTCTGGCTTTAGAGTAATGGTGGTAGTGCTATTTTAGAGTAATGATAGGAATGGGAGTAATGTTAATTTTGACAGCACGCCGCCGCCCATAGCGGTGCTGCAATAACATTGAAATCAGTTGCTAGTCTGGTAATTTCATATACGAAAGGCTAGAGACGTCACTCCCCGTGTCGCAAGCTGGCGTCGCCGCGGCAGCTTGCGCAACAGTAATCTTTACCGGTAAACGCATGCAGGGAGCGCTATGTGCTTCGCATTGTTATCAGAAGCGCCTTATCATTCTCCTAAAACGCTTGTTTTTTTTTGTTTTTTTTTTCTTTACTTTTTGCTTGCGAAAGCAAGTCGACGGTGGCGCCCCTCGAAAGCCCCCCTTTTAAACTTTCAGGCCGGGCCGAATGTGGTTCGGATGCTTGTTTTGAGCTTGTTCTTTATTGAAACGTATGCTGTTTTGTATCTTGTATGCGTGATTCCAAAGGATATATGCACTGTTCGCTTCACTTTGCTGAGAGCTTGTAGCCTCTGCCTATTTTTTGCATGGCTTACGGGTGTGTAAGTGCTTACGGGGGTATGAGTCATTGATGATGATAGTTTTCTGTCGATGGACGCGAGAAAACATCCCGGGATCCTAGCCATAGACAGCTTCGCTGTAAAACTCATGCGCATGAGTGATAGTGGCAGTAAAGGCAGAAGGGTGAAAGGAGTGGCATACGGCGATAACGCGGGAGCACGTGATAGCCAGAAGCAGTTCGCTTACGAGGCGAGAGAACGGAGCAAGCACAGAAGATACAAGCTTCGTTCGGACGCATTTTTTCAAGATGATCCATTGAACCATCCATCCTTGCTGGTGAAGCTGGCCCAACTCCGCACCGACCCTTGCCAGGCTCGACCCGCTGGCGTTCATACGTGACCCCGACAACCGGACTTCAGCCCAACGTATATCCCGACTCTGCCCGACTTTGACGGGTGCTAGTGAATATAGCTACAATGAACTAGCGACACAGGGTTTCCGGAGATATGCACGTATATACCGAAAGGCGCGACGTCGGGCGGGGCGCTCGACATCGCGCGTGCGTGCGTGCGTGTGTGTGTTGCACACACATCTATAGCTTCCATATATAGTGGGAACTCAAGTGGACGCTCCTTCAATCAGCAGGCAACAAAGAACTGCTACCGCGCCTTTACCCAGCGCAGAGTGAATGCGGAGCGAAAACATCCACGGATATTACTTTCTCGTAGTAATGGGCGCAGTAACCTTAAACATTGGTGAATTGAGAAGACGAGAAGCCAAATGCCGAGAACGTGCTTTCTGGGAGACGTCATAATTTCTCACAATTCGCGACCCCTCCGTAGATTCTACTATTTATGTGGGACCTATCGGAGCGCCGATTTAGCAAGTTTGTTACCGTTGGGGTAACAGAGTTCTAACTAGCGTACAAGAGATGTGGTACTGCACTTATGGCAACATATGTTACCGATGGGTTATAAAGTGTAAGGGCGCCAAGATGACGCCCTGGAGACGAAACGCATCACCCCAACCAGCAGATGAAAAAAAAAAAAAAAAAAGGGGGGGGGGGGGGGGTCAACGCTGTGAAGGTGATTGGTGAACGAAGCTGTGGCATCACCTGATCCGATAGACCAAAGTGGCGCAGCCTTGAACGATTGAGCAATGCACTACATGGAACGATTGACGGCGAGACAATTAAATGCACTGTACCAATACTTTATTTATTTGAAACGATATTGATAACTGCTTTGTGATCGCTGTGGTAAACACTGAGGTTTTCCGTTCCTATTTTAGAGAAATTCTTAGCTAAAGATAAATCTATACACGACCTGTGCACAGTGGTTGACTGACTTGGATTGGTGAAGCACATGCATGAGACCAAAATCTTTCATCACGAACTGGATAAACTATTTCTTGTCTGGTTTTGAAATGTCTACATTGAAGTCTCCAACTATGATCACCGGCGTGACGTGATCAAATTTTACCCTATAGAAGTGAGTAGTACTCGTGTTCACGCTGCTCGTCGGGAGTTCTAACTATGCGTGACCTTCCCATAGCGCTATCACAACACAAATTAAATCAGTTTCTAGGCGGGTTCTTTTGTTACATATGAAAGTGTAGTGACGTACGTCACTCCCTGCTTCGTATGCTAAAGTTGCGCTTCCCGGCAATTGCAGCTTTTGCAACCGTAATCTTTACCAGGAAACACATGTAGCGAACGCTCCGTGCTTCTCTTTGTTCGAACGCGCCTTATGATCTATCATGAGATTTTGACACTTGTTTTGTGGTTTTCTTAATTTAAACTGGGGCCTGTCTTGCATGCGTAATTCCAATGAAGATATGCACTTTTCGGTTCAATTCGTGGAGTGGTTATCTGTCGACTGTTCCGTCGACGGAGACGAAAAAATCCTGCTTCGCTGTAAAATGAAGAAGTGGTTTGGTGTTCATTGGAGACATTCTACCGCCAGACGATTATTCTCATGGAAGGAAATATGTTTTCCTTCCAAGCTCCATCTTGGCTGCATGGTTAAGGCGCGTTGGCATCGCGTTGGCTTTTAAAGACATGTCGGTTTGACAATGGGTACATCCCACTTTGATAAGCAACGAATACGAGAACGGTTTTTTTCTGCTAGTGTCGATATACCGTTCCGTCAACAAACTGCACTGAGTGATAAGCGTGAAACAGGCGGAGAAATCTCGAGAATTGTGTTCAAAACGACCAATCTCATCCCGTTACCGTCTGCTCGTCATAACACCTATAATGACCAGCGGGGGCATTCGCAAGCGTCAGAAGACACGATGTATCTTGCTAAAGTTACTGGACCCATTGGTATCCGCCGTTTCAGAACTTTTGCCGGGCGGATGGCAGCACATTTCAAGGCGGCACAGTGCGTGGCCGATGCCGTAGATAGAGCGCGCATTTCCAAGATTTGTACCCGGAAAATTTTCCATTGGCTCTTGTACAACTGTGGTAAACTGACCATCTGGCAAGCGGTGTGGATGAAAGAACCAAACTCGCTGGTTCTACACACAATCTAGACGCCTGGGCGCGACGAACTGTATGTATATACAGTTCGTCGCGCCCAGGCGTCTAGATTGTGTGTAACCGCCGGTTGTATAACCGGCGGTTACCACCTTTATCTTTTCACTTCTCAAAACTTGGCGCACTCTTCAGGTATACAGAGACCACAGACAACGCGACCCGGCTAGCCTTCGGCCTTGTAATGAACAAAACCAGAGAAGGCAGTCTGAATTGTTTGACTTGAGGCTTGGCAGCGCGCCCGCAGAAGGCTCCGCAGTCAGCAGAATGTTTGACAGGGGGTGCCGTCGGTGACGCGTGCGGGGTCGCGCACAAGTAGCTTCAATTTGTCCATTTGACGGGCTGACCCTGTGTTGCTTTTGTTTTCGCTGCTCGCCGGAAATTTGACTGCGGTCACGACGAAGCCGCCGGCTTGCGACGACGCACTGGGCATAAGGCGCGTCATGAAAACAAAATTGAGCAGGAACCGGAGATGGCCGAGCTCGCGGTGCATGGCTTTTGTACGCGCCGCTTCTGGCAGTTGATTGGCGTGGAAAACACGCGCGTATTCTTGATGAGACGACTCAGCACAAACTAAACTGTTTGCGCCAGGCGACCTGGTTCGAGAGCAGACGGCCTGACCTGCTGCAAAAGAAGGCGAGGCGGGGCGCCACTTATATATTTCTCGCACGCGGTTTGCGTGCACGTGGCGACTCGCTGGCACTCGAAGATACTGCAATCGTTACCTGCTGTCGGTGGCTCAAGATGATATATGTATTTCTATACTGCTGAGCACGATGTTCCGAGTTTAATTCCCGGCAGCGGTCGACTATCGCATTCCGCCGGGAACGGAACGCAAAAGCGCTTGTGGTAATTAAAGCACCACAAGTGGTCTACACTAATTCGGAGCCCTAACGGAATCTCACATAGACCCTTGCTTCGGAACGTTGAACACTATCAGCCATTAACCAGTATCAATTAGGGATGTGTCAGTGCTCTAATCTGAGAAATCAAAGTGGAGCCGCGTGGAACCCTATAGGGCACCGCACGGGGCGGGATTATACAAGGCTTCCAAGCTGCATAGCAACGGTTCACGCGCAAGAAACCGTATTGCGGCGTGCTGAACGTACATAATAATCCGACGCTGAGGAGTCAGCTGAGCCCTAAAAGTATACTCCCAAGAAGTGATTATCCCCAAGGAACAGTATAAAATGGCGTACGCGAGTGAAGCTGTGATAGCATCTCTGTGTATGGCGGGGAGGCGTTTTGGCAAGACGCTGACTCACGATCTCAAGTTCCTGCCACCTTCGCTAAAGCCGTCGTCGATTACCCTCTGTCGGACGTGCCCTCACGTTGCCCGTCGAACAGAAATTCAACTTTTTGTCGGTTTTTTACGTCCCTGCGGTTCGCGAGTGCGACCAGCTCGGGGCAGCTATATGTTCTTTATACGCAAAAGCCGCTGCATTCGCCTATTTACGTAAATAATTAACAGAGTGCTGCCACTCCTACGTCAAAAAAAAAAAAAAAAGGCGAAGCATCGATTGCGATAGCAAATTACTAGACAGCTATACGAAGTAAGGATAGTAGCTTTATCGGCCGTATAAACTTGTAAACATTCGCTTACTAACTAAAGTAACAAGCATGGTGTCACGCGCGCACAAGCAAACATGAACACATCTCACTCGATGACCACGGAAACTCGCTGTCAATACGCTGGAGTGAGGAAGCGCGGTAACAGCAGCGAGCGAATTGAACTTAGTGCTGCCTGTCGAACAACGCGAGCCCTCGGCGCACCCATAATCTGTACTCATCGCAGATCGTACATCGCAGATCGTATGGGCCCGCGCGGCCGCCCCATACGTAGCAGCAGCAGCAGCGAGGGTGAGCCGCCATCGTCGGCTCACCCTCGCACGCTTTTACTCGCACATACAGCATACGGCACGCGGCGACGATGTTATCGCCCTTGGACTTTATACGGAACACCGCGGCGACGGCAGAGATGCGCCTGGAGCACGGTGTAAGAGTATATATCTTACACCGTGGCCTGGAGTGTCCATAATAAAAAGGCCTCTTGGGCCGGTATTTTGTAGCGATGCGTCATGTTTTATTCTATACTAGTCTTATCATCCACCGCTCACGGCCGGCTGATCCCGTTGATAACGTGAGCGGACCATCGCTTCGACCACTGATCAAGCGCGAAAAGCGCGAAAAGGCATCAGCATCGGAAAGGCATCGCTACAAAATACCGGCCCTGTGCTCCGGCGCGCCATTGCAATTACCGCTGTCCGTCGGTGGTTTGCCCGTGGTACTGCTGGGTTCCGCAGAAGGTGCGGGGGTGCTGAGCATCGTTTCCGATGCCGCCGGTGCTGCAGTCTCCCTGTGACCGTGTGGCTGGTCGGCCAAGGCGTCCCCGTGCAAGGCGTACTCGTGCAGCTTGCGGAACTGGAAGACGCCGATGCGCGGCAGATTCTCGAGGTGCGAGTAGTGGAACGAGGCTCCCGGGTGGCTGGGCGAGCGGGCCGTGATGCGCGAGACGTTCTCTGCCGGCTGGGCGGCCCAGCGCGGTGCAGTGAACGTCAGGCCCCTGTCGGTGCCGGCGTCTAGTGGATGCGCGTCCACCAGCAAAAGGTCGCGCCAGCGGCCTCCCTCGCACAGCTCGAGTCCGTCGACGCCCACGAACCAGTCCGGGCTGGGAACCAGTCGCGACATGACCGACACCTGTGGAGAGACTCACGAGTTGCGTAAAGGAGAGCGCCACCAGTGAACAGTGTCCGTCATTGCCACGGATATCAGGGCCTATAGTCAAGCTGTTCAAACCAGCTTTTTACTCAAGCATCCATTTCCAATTTGTATTTTGGAAAGAATAAAGTGATTTAGCAGGGTGTCAAAATTAATGTGGAGTCCGCCTCTGTGGCGCGGCTCATAATCCGATCGTGGTTTTGGCACGTACAGCCCCATAGTTCAATTAAAGTTTAACAATTCTGCCACGATGCGATGTGCCATGTGAGGCAATGATACTGCTCAACGCTCTCAGAGATGATGAACAATGGCACACAACGCCTCCAAGCAAACACGTCTCCCTGTGTGTTCTGTGTACTACGCAGACAAACAACATTGGTGCACGCAAGGTAACGTTTAACATCAACTCACCACTCTCGTATTGCACTAAACGCTGAACAAACTACACATTACACTTACATCGATTCCCACAGTGCGTGGGATCCACATATTTTCCTCGATCGATCGCTCTCGGAGATACTTTCACTTTTGAGTGGCGTCACGTCCAGCAATATGCTACATTAAAATGCCGGATAGTCTGTCCTCACAGACTACGCGTCTTGAAACTGATATACTCAAATGTGATCCAATAATATGAGAATATCTAAAGAGAATTAATGTTTCACAAGTTCATGCTTATCGCGCGAAGGATAACGATTTTTCATTTCTCTTATCACCCGTCGCTCCGAGAGGCCGATTCGGGGGACAAAGACGGCGCGGCGACCTCCTGGCCAGTGACGAAAGGCAAAATAATGAAAAATGATATGAATCTTAACAAAATACGTGCAACAGCTCTGGCTTTACATATGACGAACTCAAACGGGGTTTATTATGGGCTTTACGCGGCGTGGCGTGCCCCCGTATCTGTATGTCAGGCAGCACCGAACCATCCTTTTCCGTCGAGGGTTTCTTCCGCGACGACGAACATCTGCGCGCCGGTGCTGTTTCCGAATTACTTAAATCGTGGTTAAACGTGCCCAAACTGCACAGCGCGTGTTATGAGGGACGCCGTAGTGAATGTCTTCGGTATAATTTGGACCACTCTTTATCGTGTACACAAAGCAGCCGTTGCGGATGACCCCATAGCCCGGCGCGTATCTGTCGAGCGGGTTTGCGCGATCGTGGATGCACTCTCGCGCTGCAGCGATGCTTCTGCCTCGAACGAAACCCAACTGCGTCGTGAGTTAAGCATGTTTCAGCAAACGGACCCCGCTCGTAAAAAAGTGCACATGAGACCGCAGTCAGAAGGCTTTTAGAAGCGTCGCTTTTTAATGGCGAAGCACCTTAGGGTCGAGGCTTGTCCGTCCGTCCACGTTGTCCGTGCTCACGGCCAACGTTGGCCGCGCCGTAGCCATAGCAACCAGGAGGGCGGCGCGCGCATGCGCTCGCGGTCTCCTCCTCGCCAGCTCCTAGCTCACTTCCCGACTCCCGCTTCTCTTCTCTCCGCGGCGGGCTCTCTCGATGCCCACGCAAAAGACGTCGAACGAGATCCCATAATAACGAAAGCAGACGTCCTTTGCTTTACCGAAACGTGGAACGCGAGACCGCACATCAATGGATTCTTCCCCATCGTCTGCACAGAAGAAGCAGAGCGTTCGGCGGGTGGTGTTGGGATGTACGTGAAATTGCCAGAGACCGCGGTGTACCTACCAATAACGAGCCAATCTCACAACGGCGAACACGCTGTAATAAAGCTATCCGACGGAACCGTCGTCATGACAGTGTACTTGGCCCCGAATCTCTCCCGAGGCAACATAGAAAAGTACATCGATCTAGCCATGCGCGAATACGAAACAAAGTACAAGAACAACCCCTTCGTTCGTACTTGTCGGAGACTTTAACGTAGACATCACGGACAGCGACTGGCTTGTGTAGTATATGACGTCTCGATACGCTCTACGATGCATTTCGTATGACTGGAACAACCAACAACCACCAGGGGAACGTGCATAGACCTTGTCTTTGCCAACTTCAGGCTAGATCCGATCGAAGAACCATTGGCTCTACATTTCACGGACCACAAAGCAGTGATAATGAAGGGACAACGGAATCCAGAACTCAACACGACATACTGTACACACGCGTTGTCACTCATTTACATGCGCGAGCGGGCAATGTTACGGTAAGAACGATCCCCAGTGCTTCGTGGAGATGCGTGATTTTTTTTTTTTTTTTTTTTCAAAGCGCGCCGCTGGGCCGCCGAAGTGTATACTGACCCTGGAGTGGCGTGCGTCGGCGAAGAAGGCAGCGTTGGATGCTCCGCTGCCCTTGACGATGGCTGGCCCGTGGAAAACGTCCAGCACGCCGCCGAAGCCCTGCGCAAGCTGGCTGCTCAGCCGGCCCACGTGCCCGTGCTCGGCGAACTGGCGCACGCCCTCGCTCGCCAAGCGACCCTCGCGCCAAACGTGCACACTGGCGTTGTGGCTCACACCTGCAAACATTTATGCGGGTGCTTGTCCTATATTGAACTCCTCCAGTTTCCAGACCCAAAACATCGCCGGGGCCGTGACAGAAGCCCCTGCGGGAGGCTCGGGGTTAAAACGTGCTCGCAAAGCTCGATACGCGAGCGCTTCTGCTTTCCGCTTCCGTGGTAATATAGTGAGTGGTTCAGAGAGAGGAAGAAGATGCTATTTTCTGCTACCCCGATGGGAGCACGGCTCAGCATCATGGTAATGCAGCCGCCGGGAATGGAACTCGTGAACTCGTGCTCAGCCACCGCGACGGGTTAGGGCACGAGAACTCTCGAAAGTGGGGCTATGAATGGGACAAGCCGCTCTCTCACAAGAGGAGTTGACAGAACTTTAGCCTTGCAATATCGGTGTAGAACAGTTCTCGCGCTCGCATGAAGCCTTTGAACGCCAATATGTAGCGTTCAAAAGATTCCATCATACCTCCCTCCTCCTTCATCGCCATTTTTCCCCCCTTTTCAGAAGAAACCTAAGCGCGGCATGCAGCGCCATGCAGATTTGTTCTAGATATGCTATGCACACGAATGTATCGTTTTCGAGTTGAAACGGAACGCGGGCTTCTCGGCTTAGCCTCCGCGCGTCACGTTTCATCAGAGTCGCAATGCACACTGCATGCCCGTGCCATTTATGTGCCGTTATTCTGCCGTTGTGGTATTCTATACGACGATATGCTGAGCTAGTACATTCCACGGAACTTTTATAAAAAGGCAAACGCTGGCATCGGTTTTGTTTACAACTTTATATATTTTCGTTTATAATTTTATATTTTTATATGTGTTATATTTATTGCCACAAGACTTAATGTTGAAGCGTGTAGAAGAGACCATTGATCGCTTTGGTGCCTTTAATTTTAAAAACAGTGTTGGGCTACCTGTGGGTGACTTCTTAGACTAATTTTTTTTTTAATTGCGCTCGACGTACGTTAGTTGGGAGGACTGTCTTTACCTGCAAAAGCAAGGTGTGTGTATTCATCTGTGTCTTGCCGCCACATTGATTTGGTTTTTGCGCCGCAGGACAAACGCCTTTCAGTCGCCTTAATTGGAATGTGTTGTTTTAAAAGTTTTTGATTAGTCGAACACTTACGGGTCTCAATTGACCGCGTCACCATGTTGTAGAGTGAAGACGCGCAAAACATACTAACCATCTTCCGAGAATGTTTATTTACGCTGAAAATCACGCATGAAATGGTCGCTGATGCACGTTCAGTCAACCCCTGTTAGTTCGACTCTTGCGGGACCGCAAGTCTTGGTCGAATTATCCAAGAGGTTGAAGCGTTGCTTACGTCTCTTCTATGTTCGTCTCTCGTTTTACGCGCTTCTATTTGATGATAAGGAAAAAAAAACAACTATAGCTCGAATTTACGCCCTAGTATGCTGGTTTTATACGCAATGCCTCACAACTTCAAGTGTACCAGAGAGCTGGAAGAACGCCAACATTATACTAATCCATAAGAAGGGAGACGTTAAAGAATTGAAGAATTATAGACCCATTAGCTTGCTTTCAGTACTGTATAAAATATTCACCAAGGTAATTTCCAATAGAATCAGGGCAACACTTGACTTCAGCCAACCAAGAGAACAGGCTGGCTTCAGGAAGGAATATTCTACGATGGATCACATCCATGTCATCAATCAGGTAATCGAGAAATCTGCGGAGTACAATCAACCTCTCTATATATGGCTTTCATAGATTATGAAAAGGCATTTGATTCAGTAGAAATGCCAGCAGTCATAGAGGCATTGCGTAATCAAGCAGTACAGGAGGCATACGTGAATATCTTAGCAAACATCTACAAGGATTCCACAGCTACCTTGGTTCTCCACAAGAAAAGTAGAAAGTTACCTATCAAGAAAGGGGTCAGGCAAGGAGACACAATCTCTCCAATGCTATTCACTGCATGCTTAGAAGAAGTATTCAAGCTCTTAGACTGGGAAGGCTTAGGAGTGAGGATCAACGGCGAATATCTAAGCAACCTTCGGTTTGCAGATGACATTGTCCTATTCAGCAACAATGGAGACGAATTACAGCAAATGATTGAGGACCTTAATCGCGAAAGTGTAAGAATTGGGTTGAAGATGAATATGCAGAAGACAAAGATAATGTTCAATAGCCTGGCAAGTGAAAAAGAATTCAGCATCGCCAGTCAGCCTCTAGAGACTGTAAAGGAGTACGTTTATCTAGGTCAATTACTCACAGGGGACCCTGATCACGAGAAAGAAATTTACAGAAGAATAAAATTGGGTTGGAGTGCATACGGCAGGCATTACCAAATCCTGACTGGGAGCTTACCACTGTCGTTGAAAAGAAAAGTGTACAATCATTGCATTCTACCGGTGCTAACATATGGGGCAGAAACTTGGAGGTTAACAAAGAAGCTTGAGAACAAGTTAAGGACCGCACAAAGAGCGACGGAACGAAAAATCTTAGGACTAACGTTAAGAGACAGGAAGAGAGCGGTGTGGATCAGAGAACAAACGGGTATAGCCGATATTCTAGTTGACATTAAGCGGAAGAAATAGAGCTGGGCAGGCCATGTGATGCGTAGGATGGATAACCGGTGGACCATTAGGGCTACAGAATGGATACCAAGAGAAGGAAAGCGCAGTCGAGGTCGGCAGAAAACCAGATTGGATGATGAAGTTAGGAAATTTGCAGGCGCAAGTTGGAATGCGCTAGCGCAAGACAGGGGTAATTGGAGATCGCAGGGAGAGGCCTTCGTCCTGCAGTGGACATAAAATATATGATGATGATGATGATGATGATGATGATGATGATGATGATGATGATGATGATGATGATGATGGTTTTATAGCCCTGCCACACTTCTGAGCATGTATGCTTCATATAAAGCCCATGCAAACAGACTGCAGTGTGGACCATGTACTAACACAAGTCATTATCAAGCATGCTTGACTTCTCCTAAATCAATTCATGCTTGTCGCTTCGATCGCAATTAAAAAACTTCGATGCAGACCTAGTTCAATAAGGATCGAAGTTGCCTGTGTGATAGGGTATTTGTGTTGTGAACATGCGTAATACCCAGAATTGTACACGTTACAGAAAAAAAGTAACCGGTGCCCATTATAATTACTTCTTTCAAAAATGTAATTGATGACGGTTACCAATTACTGCCCATGGAAGTAGCTGAGCAATTACTATAGAGTAATTGATTACTTTATAGCGTTACTTTCCTGCCCATTTTATAGCATTACTTTCCTGCCCATTCGTTCCCAAGGTTTGCGACTAAATGCATGTCTTCCAGTAACTTTTGAGCTCCAGTGCATAAAAAGCAGTTTTATAGAGTCAGTGGAACAACGATGCATATTTACCGCAATTTTCACTGTGGATATCTCAAAACTAGTGCTATTTACAAAATTAGTTCCAAGTGGAAGTGCCTTGTGTATATGTGTATTGAAATATGTGCCCTAAAGTATAATTAAGTGATAAGTTGATTAGTGAAACTTTGTTAATTAGCCAGTTATGCATTTCGATTTGCACTCCAAGTAATGTCCTCCTTTTCGAGTGATCCAGATTAATAAGCAGATTTGTGCCACAAGTGATTTTAAAAATTCAGTTAATGCTAAAATGAAACACCTGGATATCTAACAGATAGAAACATAGGCGTTTAAACTGTCTATATCTGAGAGGTGATAGACTGCGCTAAGCGAAGAAGAATTGAGTAGCAGCTCTTAGCGCTTATGAAGGCCCCATAAAGGCGCTTCTAAGAGAGAGAGGGA
This sequence comes from Dermacentor silvarum, assembly GCF_013339745.2. Lineage (NCBI taxonomy): Eukaryota > Metazoa > Arthropoda > Arachnida > Ixodida > Ixodidae > Dermacentor > Dermacentor silvarum. The sequence goes on from NC_051154.1 coordinate 38,171,941, forward strand.
GAAATGTATTATAAGAGAAAAACTCAGAGATCGGACTTTCAAGAGAGGTATACAAATATGCAGCCTGACATGTTCAGGTGATCGAGGCGTAGCTGCAGGACATCATTAAAGTAATCGTCAAATTACAAAATTACCACGAAATGTCATTTATTACAAGCAATTAATTCCATGTAATTCGTTACTGACACGCCTGATAATACACCTGTCACACGGACACATATTCGAATGTACTGAAGTCAGTACAGATCGAACTCGAGTACTTTCAAACACGTTTGACTCGGAACCTTCTTCTCTCGATTACACATTGTCCTTTCATTGCGCTCGAAAATCTCGACGTCAATCGACTCTGCGCGTGTGACAGGAGCATTATAGTATGGCGAAGGCGGGGCAAGTAACGGTAACAACCCTGAAAGCCTAACGCAGCCTCAAAACAGTAAAGAGCGCGAGCGAGTGATTTATTTGGATGGAATTGGAAATGCTGGCAACTACTATATCGCTGGCTTTTGCACAAACAATAAATTGTCCAATGATCAAAGATAACATGACGTGATTTGAAAAGAGGTTCTGGCAATTATAGGGGCATTTCGTAAGCGCGCATATAAACCGTCAATATATATATATATATATATATATATATATATATATAGTGCCACATTGTTGATGTTATATATATATATATATATATATATATATAACATCAACAATTAATGTGGCACATTCTGCAATAAAACACAAATCAATCAATCTATTCAATCGAATAATACAAAATAAATAAATAAACACATACACACAAGGACATGCTAAGTATTACTACATGGATGCAATATCATTTTCATTAAAGGAGGTTATTAGGGCTTTTAGAGCAGATTGCTGTCACGACGCGGACGTTACTCCTGACGCAAACAACTTTTCCACACTGAAAGGGGGATAATCAAGTCGATTCATTACTCACGTTTTGCCTGCTCAAACTTAGGGACGTGTGTGAGAACGTGAAAGCTACCTGTATACACCACTTCCGGCCTGAGACGATGAATGAGTCTGTGTCACGGCCAACAGCAGCAGATATATGAAACTGCATGCCGATGTGGATCAACTGTAGACAAAAGACTTCATAGAATCGGCATCTAATCGCGAAACCTTAGTTACAGGCTTGCATAATTGCTTTGTTCTCATTTTAGCATATATTATGGGGTTTCACGTGCCAAAACCACGATCTGATTATGAGGCACGCCATAGATGGGGAACTCCGGAATAATTTGGACCACCTGGGGTTCTAGATTAACGTGGACCTAAATCAAAGTACACGAGTGTTTTCGCGTTTCGCTCCCATCGAAATGCGGCCGCCGAGGCCGGGATTCGATCCCGTGACCTCGTGCTTAGGAGCCCAACACCCTGAAGTTGGCGCACCAGCTTCACGTGACGTCATGAATTTAAACAGCGTTTAACCGGGTCTAGTTAACTAGTTAGCGACGGATAAGGATGACGTACCATCGTAAAGGAACCAACGCCTCAGCCTAGCAAGTTCTCAGAGCTGTTCCGAAGCTAAAACGGGCAAAAGAAGATAATTTTTTTTAAGTCCGTGACGTCACGATGACGTATCGGCGCATGTTTCAGCACGAAATCCAATTAAAATGAGGTATGGCCTCCTTTTTCTCCAGCAACAATCGAGCGTTTTCCACCAGTCGAATGAAAATATATGGTTTTGAAAGAACACTTAGCAGATGTCGAGTGTTCGATTCCCAGCCGCACTTTCATGGGGACGGAATTCAAAAATGCAACTGTACTGTGCATTAGGTGGATGCACGTTAAAAAAAAAAAAAAAAAAAAAAAAAAAAAAAGAAATCACAGGTGGTCGAAATTAACCCGGAGTCTTTCACCACTGCGTCCCTGATAACGCACAGTGCAGTTTCAGGATGTTAAACTCCATAATGTACTTTAAGGAGTTCTTAATGAGACTAAATTAATGTTGTGGCCTTTACATACATAGCGTCCACTTAACATCATCACCACATCTGCTTTTGCCGCGGCAGCCCGGTGCAGTGTCGCCACGTGGAGGCCATCAGGGGCTTTGTGACCAGTCGCGGGGTGGTCGTAGGCGGCCTCGGAACGAACGCTGCCGTCATCGCCGCTGATGCAATGGCACCAAGGGCGCCGCCGGCGATGACGCGCGCGCATGGTGCCGGGGGTGAGTCCCGTTGTTACAACCCGTCTCTCTGTTTCCTTTCTTTTTTTTTTTTTTTCTCTGCCCATATAATGTTGCGAACCGAAGGTGCCGGACAGAGAAAGTGGATTAGCGATTAACCGCGCACCAAATTAGACATACCAAATTCGACCTTTTTGCAAAGCACGCGACGAGTCGATGAGGAGACATTTGGCACGGACAAACCCAGAATTAATTTGCTTTTTTTTTTTTTTTTAAAGCGGAGACATGCCACGCGCGACCCAAGATCCGACCGTCAAAATTAAATTTTATATATCGCGTCAGCTAGGTGTGGGAGAAGTACCGTTCAGAAATTAATTGCCTAGCCCAATATTTATCTGAAAAAAGAAAGAATGAAAAGAAAAGGTTACTAGTTATATGACTAGTTACCTGTAATTTTATAAGCTTACCTGTAATTTTTGTATGGCGCTACTGCTTTACACTGTTTGAAAACTCCCGAAACGATCTTGCACTATATAATCTTTCCACTCAGTTTACACTGCAGTTTGACAGAAGAGACAGAAGTTCGAGCGAGTAACTTGGTCAATATTCATCTTTGGGAAAATAATTTAGAAACCACGTAAGCCCTCACCAAGTCCACGAGATTGCCGACAATTTCAGCCTCGCGAGAACTGATCTCGGAAATGGCGGAAAGAACAAGGTTTAGATTTAGTATACCGTTTTCGATCAACGACGTCAACGCCCTCAATTTAATCAAACACATGAAATTTTCGGGTTTTACGTCTCGAAACCACGCTCTGATTATGAGGCACGCCGGATATTGTGGCGGACTCCGGATTAATTTTGACCACCTGCGGCTTTCTGACGCGCACCTAAATATATAGTACACGAGCGTTTTCACCTACATCGAAACGCGGCCGCCAGGAACGGGATTGAACCCTCGACATAGCGCCCTCAATTTGGTGGCCCTCCATTGAACGCACATAGATAATCACGCTTACATATATTCAACGTATTGCAGCGTATATTCCAGTTTCGAAGTAAGAGTCGCACCTTACATGACGGAAAAACGGGACATGATAGAGCGGACAGGAGAAGTGCTTTGTTCAGTCTGCTCTTTCAACTATACCATTTTTCGTGTTGTTTCTTCCGTCATGAAGATTTATACTAACAAGCGCGGTCGTTTTTTCAATATATCGCGTCCTTATTTGCAAAAGCGGTTCGTTAACAGCAAATCGCTTTAAGCGCCTTTAGCAGAATTGATCGTCGCATCATGCAAACGTTCTCGCTCATACCGCACCCCAACATTATAACTTCGCCTTTTCTGCTCTGCTGCAAGTTTATCCGAAGTGGTGTCGCTCTATGAAGATTAGCTGGCAACAGGAAACTGCCCGTTCTTGTAAGACTGTAGAATCTGTCGTATTTTATGCTTCGTCTCGCAATTATTCAAGAGTTCAAGGTCTTCGTCGGAAAGATAATTTTACGTGCAGGGCGTTTACAGCCGTTATTTTTTTTTTTTTCTACCGCGCGTTAGTTGATGCAGAAAAAAAAAATATCGCTTATACCAGATAACCCCATTGATGAGCTGACCTGATCGAAACTATATATTTTTCCTCATGCAAACCGTATATCCTTCCCCGATGCCGCAACTCGAATGCAGTTCACAGTGGGAAACAAATTTTGAAACATCACGGATTGATCGCCCCTATTTTTTTCCCCCAAAGAATGCATCTCAGCCGGTATCGAACACTTGCGAAAATGAAGCTTCATCCAACTGGGCCACAAAATCACGTATGAAGTGCAAGCAAAGCGAATGCAGGACAGGCAGAGAGGATAACAGAGAGTAAAGAAGATAACTGCTTAAGCGCACTGCACGACAGGCTGTATGTGACACAGCAAATCTCACTGGCACATTTCACTTCCTCCAACTATAACATTGTTTAGTATATGCCACCTTCTTCTGCACACCATTTTCTTTAGTTCAAATGAAAGTTCTCTTGAAGGATCCCATTCGGAAAGCTTGCCCGGAACTCGACTCTTGAAGTTGTCCTTTCATTCGGCTCTACCGCTCTGCGTTTTAACCACAAGAATGCTTTGTGGAGCCATTTTAGACTTCCTGAGCGAGACAGGAAGAATTGCATGCTGAATTCTGTATGTTATCCTATTCTCGCTTTTCTTTACATTAATATATTTAGTTATCCTCATTCAATACATACCTGTATCGGGTAACTCCTCATTTCAAAATTTTCACTTATTTATTTCGGTGAATAAGATATTCGTCAAAATCCCTTTTACATGTTTGACCTGTTCTGGCGCTCGCTATCCTTGGCCGATTACCCCAAGTGGTTTGCACCATTACAATGAGGATCAACCAACCAACCGAGGCGTATATATATATATATATATATATATTTTTTTTCGTGGCCCACTGCCAGTTCTTCCGACAGTGATATTGCACCAAACAGTGCAAGTATTGCCTTGATAATGTGCTACCTATCACGCGGCTGCTGCTTTGCACTTTGAACGAAACAGCATTCGAACGAAGCACTCTGAACGAAACAGCGTGCATAATAGTTAGCGGACCCGTTACGATGTAAATGCAAGCACTGGAATAATATTTCTACCATAGAATGCCTAGCGTGCACGTACCGTTTATGAAGTATTTAGTTACCCTGCTGTTTAAGATTACAGATGCCGGGTGCGAACAAAACGCGACCGTGTATTTTGCACTGGGGATCAAAACGTGACGCGGGTAACTGCAACGTTTAGTCGCCAGACGAAGACGCAATGGCAAGTTGTACGTGCATGTGCGGATTTCTCGATTTGTGCCGACGCCGATGTTGCAGCACAACCTCGTTCTACAGAATTCAGCTGCGATTCCCTCGCTATAAACGGTTAGTTAGAACATAGCCATACAGTTAAGGCACGCAGAGCTCAAGTGTGTACATAGCCATAATTTCGTAACATATATACGTAAATGATAGTCTTGGATGCTGTTCACATATACGAAGCTCTTGCTACATTACGTTATCTTTATATGGCTAATTTCCAAACGTATTGTTCTCTCTAAAAGCACTACCGCCTATATCTGATTTTTGGCAGGGCGAAACTTCCCTTAAACGACAGCGCTACCCTGAGGCAATAAAACGTTGATACAAAATGTGTAATTGCATGTCATGGTTGATCTCATAACTTAATGTGCTGTTTTGCTCCCCGATAGTATCAGCCTGGCCAATAATGCCAATAACGCCTGGCCAATAATATATATATATATATATATATATATATATATGTGTGTGTGTGTGTGTGTGTGTGTGTGTGTGTGTGTGTGTGTGTGTGTGTGTGTGTGTGTGTGTGTGTGTGTGTGTGTGTGTGTGTGTGTGTGTGTGTGTGTGTGTGTGTGTGTATTTATGTATGTATGCGTGTATGTATGTCTACAGGCGATCTCAAGCGTTCTAAAAGTGCTCCTTTCACAAGAGCAGGTTGCCGCGAACCCTATGGTGCACGGCCGGTGAACGTCCGCTCGTGCACATACCGATGGGAATGGCCGCTGTGGGCCACACGCGTCATTATTCATTATGCGTACGCACCGAAGAGCTGCGACCACTGGGCGGGCGGCCTCCACTGCGGGTAGTGCTTGGGGAAGCGGCTGGCCGTCCAGGCGGTGGCCAGGGTGACGCGGTACTGGGCCAGGCCCCGGCAGGCCTCGTAGCACCGCGGCCCGAACACCAGCAGCAGGAGCGCGAACCGCAGTGCGGGCGGAGGAGAAACTGCGCGCCGCTGCGCCATGGCCTGCACTCGTCTGTCTGCCTTCGGCGGCCGACCGCGCCTCCTTATATATATACGCGGGCGCGGCGCGCGCGCCGTTCGGTACGATGCCGACGGACGCCTCGGAGCCACGGAGGCTTGACGCGGTATCTTGCGCATGAAAAGGCGTGCTTTGCGGGTACGTCGGCAGCGCGCACATCGGCTCAGAGATGGATGCCGCACTGCGGACCCGCGTTGAAGGGATTCCCAAAGTAACCATAATAACTTTATTATAGTAACTATAATAAAGTCGGAACAGAGGTGCCGAAGAGAGAATTCAATGGAAATTTTGCGTAAGGAGGCGAAACGGCGGCAGGAGAAAAGACAACGGTCAATTGTTTTTATTCAAAAGAAGCAAAGGTTAGAGATCGAGATATGGGTAGAAATGTATATATGGACTGGACTCTATACAGTGGAAGCTGGTCAATGTCACTTCACATTGACGAGGAAGGCATTGAGGGACGTTACGCGGAAAATGTAAATCGACCGAACACAGTGGGGCGGACAATCCGCGGTCGCGTGCACAGCAAGGGGTCCCGCGGACAGGCACGAAATCGCTATATGCTGCAAAACCCCGTGCAGAAGATTACCAGTTTTGTAGCATTTAAATAACTGCTTTACGAAAGCTTCCCTTCATTCCAACATGCATATTGGATCTGCATATTTTTTTACAGTACTGAACAGCGTGCGTTTATCTCCCCGCTCGCGGATAGCAACATGGCCGCCGGGCTGAGCGGTCGGTAGCACGTCACCTCGGCTCCACAACATTTGCCCGTTCTGACCAGTCCACCTCGCTATCGCCCAGGCACTGTGCCGGAGATTCGAGCCCTCATCGGCGGGACACTTAAGACTCCACTCTCAACTGGTAGGGCCATCCCACCTCCTCCTATCGGTTCGAGAAGAACGAAGCAGGCGCCGACCCGCTAAGCCTCGCAAGTAGGCCTAGCTCGCACTCCGCGAGCGATGACCTGCTAGGCCTCGGGACGTGGCTCCTTAACCCCACGGATACACCACCTACGACATCCGGTCTGCTAGCCGGACAATCTCCGGCCATGCAGCCCCCCCCCCCCCCCCCCCGACGCCCCAGCTCGCGGACCTACAGGAGCTGGAGGAACTTACCTCAGCCAGTGACGACGACCGAGCCTCCTCCCCACTGCTCCCGCAGGCTGCCCAACAACAGGACACAGTCCGACACCAGCTGGGAACTGGCGCTTTCCCGGCGCCAGAAGCAAAAACAAAAGCGCCAGGACCGAGCACGAGAACTGGAAGGCCAGGCTAGAGCACTGCACGGGCCCACTTTACGAAGCCCGAGCCCAGCCCGGCCCAGCTCGGGCCCGTGGTTCCAAGCCCGGGCCCGCCCGTGGCCCGTGTGACTGAGCCCGTGCCCGGGCGTTCATTACTAAGCTTAGTAGGGCCTGCGTGTGCATGACCAGGCCCGGCCTGTAAGCAATAAAAAAATTATTTTTTTTTACTTACAGATTGTACCGTATGTGTCATGCCTCACCTTCTCCAGGTCTAATAAGCTGCAGTGTATAAGGAATAAAAGACCAAAATCTTTGCTTCTCCCATGGCAACATCAGTGATCTGTCCCATTGCCTGTGCTGTTATTTTTCCGCCGATGCGCATCCATTTACCTTAGTCGTGCAATATGGTTCTATGATGTCATTTAGCACGCGAAGATATATATATATATATATATATATATATATATATATATATACAGGGTGTCCCAGCTATCGCGCAGCGCACGATTTAAAAAAAGAGGAACGGCGTTACGCGAAGCAAACCTAGTGCGTATTGTTTCCAGTACAGTGGAGTAGCCGCCAGTATTTTTTTCGTTACTGATATTTAATTCTTTAATTGTAATTAATTATCTAACTCGAGAAGTACTGTCCTATTTATCAAAGTGTCAATGAGAGAGTTGTAGAGCAACATGAAAAACTCCCGATACAGCTTTCCGTTGCTCGATACGTGCTACATAAAAGTGTTTTTCCGAGCATGAAAGAAGCCCGCGAATATCCGCAAAGTGCCTCGAGCGGCCAGTCGTGCGGCAATTCTGCATGTATTCGCAGGCTTTTGCATGCTGCATTTTGCGCCGGCTGCCGCCGGGCCGCGCCGACGGACGCTGGTCGCGTCGGTCGCGCCTCGCGTTTTGCTAGCGTAGCGTCGCTGTGCCCAGCGTGCGCGCGCGTCGACGTTACGTCGGAGTATATCGAGCCCTTTAGATGCTGTAACAGTGACAGGGTCAGCAAGAAACTCCAAAAGAGAAGAAATCCACGGGTCTTTGCTCTGCTCAGAGCGCATGCCATCGATGGCAAGTGCTGACAGGACAAAGTTGAGTGGGCAAAGACTGTGTACGTCAGGTGAAATTGGCGAGCGGGAGAGAGCGTCGGCATCGGTGTGCTTGCGTCCAGAGCGGCACACGACCCGGATTTCGTACTCTTGCAAACGGAGCGCCCAGCGTGCGACGCGGCAAGAGGGGTCTTTCAATGAGGAGAGCCGGTACAGCGCATGGTGGTCCGTTACTACACAAAGCGGCGAAAATAGGAGCAGAGGCCGACAGAACTGCGTAGTGTCTTCAGGTTGGTGGGTTTGGGGAACTCCGCAACCGCACGGAGTTTTGCAGGATCCGGAAGCACGCCTTCTTTGGATACGGCGTGGCCTAAGATGATAAGCTTACGAGGAGGAAAGAAGCATTTTTTGATGTTAAGCTGCAGGCCAGCCTTAGTAAGGCAGCTTAATACATCTCTTAGTCGTTATAGGTGAGTTGGAAAATCAGGTGAGAAGACAACGACATCATCTAAGTAGCACAAACACGTGTGCCACTTGAGACCACGCAAGATACTGTCCATATTATACGCTCGAAAGTAGAGGGCGCATTACATAGGCCGAATGACATGACATCCAATTCGTATAATCCGTTCGGTGTGACGAAGGTGGTCTTGGAGCGGTCAGCCTCTGCCATGGGGACTTGCCAATATATATATCCAGGGTGTTTCAGCGAACATTTTCAAAATTTATTTCAGGTTGCCTGTGGCAGATAGCCCAATTCCAGTTAATGAGCTGGTCTACTCGAAGAGGCGGACATTACTTGCACGAAATATTGAAAAGCATAATCGACTAATCAACAAAAATTCACTAAGTTTATTTTAACTAATTACATGATGGCCCATATTGCAATTTACAAATTGTAGCCGTGTAGTTCGCAAGGCGGATCCACTTGGAATTAATTCTCAGGATGACACCAGTTTCGAGATAATAATTCCCGAACTTTGCGGAGAAATGCATTCTCCGGCCCGGGCCCGTGTCTTCAAGCCCGAGTCCGGCCCGAGTCCGGCCCGAGCCCGCCGACAAGCGCTTCGGACGGCTTGGCCCGGCCCGGCCGCGACTTTACAATTTTACAATGGCTATCTCTCAGGTTCAATGATCCCCTCGCGACTATCGCACGATTTCATATGTTACCGTTGGAACAAAAAACGCAACAAACTCACCAGAAACATCGTAGGAGCACAAGAGCAAAATTTGTGCACGGCGCCATCAACGCAAACGCACATGCCGGCTAGCCTAGGGACAAACGCATACAAAACGAGCAAAGGAAGTTCTCCGCCGTAGTACCTAGGCCAAGTCAGATATACAAGGAGCAAAAGCCCCCAGATTTTCTCTTGTACTCGCGCCTGCGCTTGTACTCGCGCCTGCGCACAAACTACTGGCGGTCCCTCCAAAGACCGTCTCGTTCAAAAGCCTACATGCCACACCACCACTATACTGCACGGCTTTTCACCGCTAGAACAAACGCTAGAATAATAAAGCGTGAGCGGCGTGGCCCAGACACCGCCAGACATTCAAAGCGCCTTGCAAAATGTCCCTAAACGATTCGGTCCCTAGGCACCTAGGAGCTGCGCTCGGCAAGGTAGCTTTGTCGCTGCGTCTCCACGATTGCCATGACAACACGTGTTAAGCGGAAGTCACGGGACCCGCAGTGCCACGCCCCCGCTGTACCTACTAGCAATAAATAGTAAAGTCACGGCCCGGCCAGGCTACCGGGCCGGCTGGAATTCAGTCCCCGCCAGGCTCCGCCAGCAACGCGCAGGTAAACTCGCCTCCTACCGCGCAAACGGCAGCGACGCGCGACGCGTCCGCAGCGAACGCACAGTTCCCCCCGGCAACGCCACACAGACTTTCATACCCTCATCCGAGGTGCATGTACCCTTGCCAAGGGTAAGGATCTGATCCTACTCGGGGACTTCAATGCCCAAGACACAAGCTGGGGCTACAGGAATTGCGACCACAAAGGCAAGCAAATTGCCGCTGCCGTCGACACTTACCGCCTCGAGCTCCTCACCAACCCTAACACACCCACCCGTATCGGAAATAGTGTTTGCCGTGATACCTTCCCGGACCTTAACTTCATCCGAGGCAGCTCCACGTACACTTGGGAGAATCTTATGGAAACCCTGGGTAGTGACCACTATATCCTTCGCACACAACTCACTGAGGATGCCCTGCGGCGCCCCATCGGGAATGAAAAAATCACGGATTTGGATGCATTCCGATGCGATGCCGAGCAAACCCTCGACGCTAACACCAGCCTTACGGACTGGTGCGAACAGCTTCGCCGCACCCAAAATCGCCATACAAAACACGTCACCCGCACCACCCAAACCCCCGAGGTAGACGGCCACCTGCTCCACCTGTAGGAAGCACGTCGCAGTCTACTGCCCCGCTGGAAGACTCAAAAACATAATCGGAAATTTAAGGTCAAAATTGCCCAGCTCACCACCCAAGCGAAGGAATACACCGCCAGCCTAGCCCGACTCATCTGGGTGCAATTCAAAGACACCCTTAAGGGCTCTTTGTGGACGGCGCCCACATGGCACATTTGGCGGGCTCTCATCGACCCCACCCGCAGCGAAGCTGAAACGAACAAGACCATCCATCGCCTCATTCATGCATTTGACGGCACTGACGACGATCTTCTCGACCAGCTCCGCAGGAAGTGTTTTGGCGATCTCTACCCCCTGCCAACACTGTCTATCAAGGCTCCCCAAACGCCCTCCTAGACCGCCCAATAACGATCGAGGAAGTGTATGCGGCCGTCCGCGCCAGCACACGCAACACTGCTGCCGGGGCTGATCGCATTACATATTCGCTTATCCGCAACCTCAATGACACCGCCCTGCAAGATCTCACGGCGTTCTTGAACACCTACTGGCAGAACGGCACCATCCCCCCGAAGTGGAAGCTTGCCGAGGTGATCCTTATCCCGAAACCAGGTAAGAAGTTGCAAATCGAGAAGCTGCGTCCGATCTCCCTTACTTCTTGCCTGGGCAAGCTTTTCGAACGCGTGATCACATTCCGCCTTCCTTGAAGATGACAACTTGCTCCCACCCACTGCTTGGAGTTGCCGGAGTTCGTCACGCACAACGCTTCGTATGAAGTCTGCGAGGGCCTGCTTCTCGCTGTCGGACCCAAGAGAGCATGCAGTAGCCGTGATGTCGTGGCGTTCGTACTGTGACGACCGCTGCTGGAGAGTATGCTCCATCGTGGTTGCCTCACTCACGAACTCGGCCACAGTTGTTGGTGGATTGCGTACGAGGCCGGCGAAAAGCTGTTCCTTGACTCCACGCATTAAATGTCGCACCTTCTTTTCCTCGGGCATTGCAGGGTCTGGGCGTCTGAAAAGACGAAGCATGTCCTCGACAAACATCGCGACTCTCTCGTTGGGCCGCTGGTTCCTAGAAGAGATGGCTGGTTCAGCTCTCTCCTTTCTTTCGGCGTTGCGGTACGCATCGCGGAGCTGTCGGCTAAACTATTGCCATGTCGCAAAGGAACCCTCATGGTTTTCATACCACGTCTTCGCAGAGTCTTCTAGCGCGAAGTAAACTCTCCGCAGCTTGCGAACATCATCCCACTCGTTGATGCTGGCAACCCGATCGAAGTGGTCCAACCAGTTTTCAACATCTTCAAAACTGTCTCCGTGGAACGGTCTGGGTGTCTGGGGTGCATGAAAAACATGCGGGAGAGAATACTGGGCATCGTGGATTTGGCTTGCCTAGTTTGTAGTGGTCGTTTACATTGTTATTTCCAGTCTCGATGACGAGGGAACGAATTTCGGGTGGTAGTCCTTGCAGGCGGCGGCTCCTTCTTGCTGTGGGATCTGTGGCTGTCTGTAAGGTGCTAGTAGTGACGGCGGAAACTTGGGAGCGAAGGTGCATTCACCCAGAATCTCCACCAGTAATGTCGCGGGCGAAACAACAGAGACAGCCAGAAGTCCACGTCTTTACCGGTACCAGACCAAAAGAAAAACGTTCTCTTCTTCTTCCAACCCCCAAGCGTGTATGTGCCACAGCAGATGGTTCATATGTGACGGCATGTGCCAATATATAAAACCCGAAAACGAACAACCCTACGTAAAATGGTTAAGTGCGATAAGATCGCGGCCACGCGCCGTATGCTGTAGGTGCGAGGGAAAGTATGCGAGGGTGAACCAAGAAGGATGGTGGCTTGGTGCGGTAAGGTATTAGGTTACTCTAGGTGCGGCAGCGTCTTGCGCGCGCAAGTGAGGAAGACGGCGAGGGTGCGCGCCGAATTTTCGCGCGGGCAAGGGGGGAGGGGAGCGGGGAGATGTGTGCGAGCGCTAGGAGGTGGGGCGAAGGGGGGCAGGGTACGCACGTCTGAGCCATAGGTCGGCGCACTCACTCGTGAGTGCACTCACTCACACTCACTCGCACTCATTTCAAAGGCGTGAGTGCGAGTGAGTGCCAGTGAGTTTGAGTGGATGTGAGTGCGAGTGCGAGTGAGTGCCAGTGAGTATAAGTCGAGGTGAGTGCGAGTGTGAGTGAGTGCCTGTGAGTGTGAGTACGAGTGAGTGCCAGTGAGTGTGTGTGCAGGTGTGTGCCGGTGAGTGTGAGTGGAGGTGAGTGCGAGTGTGAGTGAGTGCCTGTGAGTGGAGGTGAGCGCGAGTGAGTGCTAGTGAGTGTGAGTGCCACTGAGTGGAACTGAGTGCGAGTGAGTGTGAGTGAGTGCCTGTGAGTATGAGTGAGTGCGAGTGAGTACCATTGAGTGTGAGTGGAGGTGAGCGCGAGTGAGTGTGAATGCCACTGAGTGGAAGTTAGTGCGAGTGAGTACCAGTGAGTGTGAGTGGAGGTGAATGCCAGTGAGTAAGTGGAGGTGAGTGCCAGTGCCTGTGAGTGGAGGTGAGCGCGAGTGAGTGCCAGTGAGTGTGAGTGCCACTGAGTGGAAGTTAGTGCGAGTGAGTACCAGTGAGTGTGAGTGGAGGTGAGTGAAAGTGAGTGTGAGTGTGGGTGGAGGTGAGTGCAAGTGAGTGTGAGTGCGAGTGAGTACCAGTGAGTGTGAGTGGAGGTGAGTGCGAGTGAGTGCCAGTGAGTGGAGTGCCAGTGAGTGAAAGTGAGTGCGAGTGAGTACAAGTGAGTTTGAGTGCGAGTGCGAGTGAGTGCCAGTGAGTATAAGTCGAGGTGAGTGCGAGTGTGAGTGAGTGCCTGTGAGTGTGAGTACGAGTGATTGCGAGTGAGTGCCAGTGAGTGTGTGTGCAGGTGAGTGCCGGTGAGTGTGAGTGGAGGTGAGTGCGAGTGTGAGTGGAAGTGAGTGCCAGTGCGGGTGAGTGCCAGTGAGTGTGAGTGGAGGTGAGTGCGAGTGAGTGCCAGTGAGTCAAAGTGAGTGTGAGTGCCAGTAAGTGGAAGTGAGTGTGAGTGCGAGTGGAGGTGAGTGCAAGTGAGTGAAAGTGAGTGCAAGTGAGTACCAGTGAGTGTGAGTGCAGGTGACTGCGAGTGAGTGTGAGTGCAGGTGAGTGCAAGTGTGAGTGAGTGCCTTTGAGTGGAGGTGAGCGCGGGTGAGTGCCAGTGAGTAGAAGTGAGTGCGAGTGAGTACCAGTGAGTGTGAGTGGAGGTGAGTGCCAGTGAGTGGGAGTGGAGGTGAGTGCGAGTGAGTGCCAGAGAGTGAGTGCCAGTGAGTCAAAGTGAGTGTGAGTGCCAGTAAGTGGAAGTGAGTGTGAGTGCGAGTGCAGGTGAGTGCAAGTGAGTGAAAGTGAGTGCAAGTGAGTACCAGTGAGTGTGAGTGCAGGTGACTGCGAGTGAGTGTGAGTGCAGGTGAGTGCAAGTGTGAGTGAGTGCCTGTGAGTGGAGGTGAGCGCGGGTGAGTGCCAGTGAGTAGAAGTGAGTGCGAGTGAGTACCAGTGAGTGTGAGTGGAGGTGAGTGCCAGTGAGTGGGAGTGGAGGTGAGTGCGAGTGAGTGCCAGAGAGTGTGAGTGCCAGTGAGTCAAAGTGAGTGTGAGTGCCAGTAAGTGGAAGTGAGTGTGAGTGCGAGTGGAGGTGAGTGCAAGTGAGTGAGTGCAAGTGAGTACCAGTGAGTGTGAGTGCAGGTGACTGTGAGTGAGTGTGAGTGCAGGTGAGTGCGAGTGTGAGTGAGTGCCTGTGAGTGGAGGTGAGCGCGGGTGAGTGCCAGTGAGTAGAAGTGAGTGCGAGTGAGTACCAGTGAGTGTGAGTGGAGGTGAGTGCCAGTGAGTGGGAGTGGAGGTGAGTGCGAGTGAGTGCCAGGTGAGTGTGAGTGCCAGTGAGTCAAAGTGAGTGCGAGTGGAGGTGAGTGCCAGTGAGTGTGAGGGGAGGTGAATGCCACTGAGTGAGTGGAGGTGAGTGCGAGTGAGCACCAGTGAGTGCGAGTGGAGGTGAGTGCGAGTGTGAGTGAGTGCCTGTGAGTGTGAGTGGAAGTGAGTGCCAGTGAGTGTGAGTGCAGGGAGTGTGAGCGAGTGCCAGTGAGTGTGAGTGCAGGTGAGTGCCGGTGCGTGTGAGTGGAGGTGAGTGCGAGTGCGAGTGAGTGCTAGTGAGTGGGGGTGCAGGTGAGTGCGAGTGAGTACCAGTGAGTGTGAGTGGAGGTGAGTGGGAGTGGAGGTGAATGCCAGTGAGTGTGAGTGAGTGCCAGTGAGTGTGAGTACCAGTGAGTCAACGTGAGTGCGAGTGAGTACCACCAGTGAGTGTGAGTGGAGGTGAGGGCCTGTAAGTGTGAGTGGAGGTGAGCGCGAGTGAGTGCCAGTGAGTGGAAGTCAGTACCAGTGAGTGTGAGTGGAGGTGAGTGCCAGTGAGTGGGAGGGGAGGTGAATGCCAGCGAGTGTGAATGCGAGTGAGTGCCTAATAAGTGTGAGCGGAAGTGAGTGCGAGTGGAGGTGAGTGCGAGTGCAGGTGAGTGTGAACATGAGTGAGTGAGTGTGAGTGGAGGTTAGTGTGAACGTGACTGAGTGCTGTGAGTTTGAATCGAGGTTAGTGTGAACGTGGTGAGTGCTTGTTAGTGAGTGGAGGTGAGTGTGAACGTGAGTGAGTTTGAGTGCTTGTGAGTGAGTGTAAATCTGAGTGAGTGTGAGGGCAGGTGAGTGTGAACATGAGTGAGTGCATGTGAGTGGAAGTGAGTGTGAACGTGGTGAATGCTTGAACGTAAGCAGCGGTGATATTGGTTCATCTTGTTTGCGGAAAAATGGAAGCATGTTGTGTGTACAAGCTCACTCGAAGTGATGACTTATCGCGCTAGCAGATTGTGCACACCAAGATAGAAACCACTCAATATGGTCGTAATAATCCAAGGGTTAGAAGAAGTACTCAAGCTCTTAGACTGGGAAGGCTTAGGAGAGAGGATGAACGGCGAATATCTCAGCAACCTTCGGTTTGCAGATGAAATTGTCCTATTCAGCAATAATGGGGACGAATTACAACAAATGATTGAGGACCTTAACCGAGAAAGTGTAAGAGTGGGGTTGAAGATTAATATGCAGAAGACAAAGATAATGTTCAATAGCCTGGCAAGGGAACAAGAATTCAGGATCGCCAGCCAGCCTCTAGAGTCTGTAAAGGAGTACGTTTATCTAGGTCAATTACCCGCAGGGAACCCTGATCATGAGAAGGAAAATTATACAAGAATAAAGTTGGGTGGGAGTGCATACGGCAGACATTGCCAAATCCTGACGCGGAGCTTACCACTGTAGTTGAAAAGAAAAGTGTACAATTATTGCATTCTACCGGTGCTAACATATGGGGTAGAAACTTGGAGGTTAACAACAAAGCTCAAGAACAAGTTAAGGACCGCACAAAGAGCGATGGGACGGAAAATGTTACGCCTAACGGTAAGAGACAGGAAGAGAGCGGTGTGGATCTGCAGAGAACAAACGGGGATAGCCGATATTCTAGTTGACATTAAGAGAAAAAAATGGAGCTGGGCAGGCCATGTAATGCGTAGGGTGGATAACCGGTGGGCCATTAGAGTTACAGAATGGATACGAAGAGAATGGAAGCGCAGCCGAGGACGGCAGAAAACTAGGTGGGGTGATGAAGTTAGGGAAATTCGCAGGCGCAAGTTGGAATCAGCTAGCGCAAGACAGGGGTAATTGGAGATCGCAGGGAGAGGCCTTCGGCCTGCAGTGGACATACATATAGACTGATGATGATGATGATGATGGGGAGACAATGAGTGAGACAATGTATAGTGAAATGAGCTAGCGGTTATATTATATTGCGATAGCAATTATATGGACACTCCAAGCGCACTTCTGCCGTGGCCGTGGACGTCGCTGTGAGGTTCCGTATATAGTAAAAACACGGTAACATCGTCGCCGCGTGCCGGCGTTACGCTGTATGTGCGAGTGAAAGCTTGCGAGGATCAATTAACCGACGCTTGCTGCTCAATCTCGCGCGCGCGAGGGAATAAGGCGGGGCCGAAGCGTACTTCTGTCGCGCGCGAGGCACGGGGGTGTCGTCTTGCCCGACCCACATGGAGCGATTTTCTTGCGTAAAACTGGCGAACAGCCGCGCGCGGCGTCCGCCCTGAGGCCGGCGGCTGTTCGCCGTCGATCAAGGCGAGCTGAATATGTTCGCCGGCAGTCAACAGCTCGCCGAAAGCGGCGAATGACGGCTGTCAGCGCGGACCAATCAGGACGCCGTCGCATCCGACTTTCTGCCGCCGAATTTGAATCGGCTAGCCAGCCAAAGAGCCTATATATAGAGCGAATGCGACAAAGGGCGCATTCACACTTGCGACTATAGACGATGTCCCGCGACCGATTCTGACTGGCGACCAGAAAGCTACTCAAGACAAACGATGTTCACACTGACAAATGCGACCAACGAGTCGCTAAACCGAAATGTCTCGACTCTCGCGATATGCCGTTCACGTCTGCTTGAAATGTCATCGCCGCGTAAAATAATAAGCGACAGCGTATACGGAGTTTACGAACGTCCTGTTCCTTCGCATCTTATTGGTTCAGCTGTTCTGCGACTGCGGTCGCGCGACTGAAAAATCGAGCAGCGAGCGACTGGTCCGAAACGGTCGCCTTTCGAGAAAGCGACCATTTTCGACTATACTTGCGACTGGTCGCGCGACCTCGCCTACTAGTGGCAAGTGTGAATGGGCCCAATAGCTGTGCGCATCGCGTACAATGATTGACTGATCACAACTGTCCAGGCGCGACCAATATGGTTCAGTGTCACTGCATGTTACTGGGCATGGAATCACGCTGTTTCTAGCAACACTGAAATTATGGCGGCGGCGGCGGCCGCCTGTTGTTCGCCGCATGTGGGTGCAGCACGGCGGCGGCACGCAGGCGTTCCGCCGCGCTTGTGCGGGCCGCGCGAAGTTCGCTTCATGTGGGCCGGTACGACGGCGGCCGCGCGGGCGCCGTATTTTTAAAACGATGTGCGACGTGGAAAAAGAGCGCGCCCGCGCGGGCCTCATCTTCAAAGCGATTTGCGACGTGAACAAAGTTCAACTAGTACCGGTAACTTCGTATGCGCTGTGTTTTGGACGTTTAGTTCGTTTTGAAGCGAGAGGCGGAACGAAGGTCAATTGGCTCGCGGCTGTCGCCGCGCCTCCTCACTCCAGCGTTCTGACAGCGAGTTTCCGCGGTCATCGGGCGAGATGTGTCCACGTTTACCTGTGCACGCGTTACACCGTGTTTGTTAATTTAGTTAGTAAGGAATGTATACAAGTTTATATGACCGATAAAACTTCTATCCTTAGTTCGTATAGTTGTCTACTAATTTGCTATCGCAATCGAGGATTCGCCTTTCGGGTGAAACTGCAACATTTTTTTAATACGCCTGAGAATATGGATGGGCTGGTGCGCTCATGGCAGACATATCAAAGTTATGAGGGGCAAATGTTGCCATGACTTCCACTGAGTGAAGACGCTTAATCCTGTGTGATTTGCTACAGCTTCGCTGGCCATCCGCTTTCAGAGGGTGGAATGGGTCCTCATTTTTTTCTCCCTCCCTCTTAAACGTACACGTACAGGCTCCGATAAACACGCAGAGCGGAAGAGGGGTTATCCAAGTTAACACAGAGTAACAGACACGCACGCTCGCATACATGAGAAAAAGTGAATATGCAATGATAGATACCGCTTTGCTCTCCCTTTTGTGTGTGTGTGTGTGTGTGTGTGTGTGTGTGTGTGTGTGTGTGTGTGTGTGTGTGTGTGTGTGTGTGTTGTGTGTGTGTGTGTGTGTGTGTGTGTGTGTGTGTGTGTGTGTGCGTGCGTGCGTGCGTGCGTGCGTGCGTGCGTGCGTGCGTGCGTGCGTGCGTGCGTGCGCGCGCGTGCGTGCGTGCGTGCGTGCGTGCGTGTGTGTGTGTGTGTGTGTGTGTGTGTGTGTGTGTGTGTGTGTGTGTGTGTGTGTGTGTGTGTGTGTGTGTGTGTGTGTGTGTGTGTGTTTCGGCGTTGAGTGGGTGACTAAGTATACGGATAGTCAATATCTCGTGCTATTTCCCGCTCTCTTGGCTGAATCCGACCGAAGGCGAGCTAAGCGAGCATGGGCGGCAAGCATGCACACGTCTAATGTCAATGACAGACAGATAGGCAGAGAGAGGCTGGGGCTGTAACGGTATTTATTAAAAACAGTGAAGTGACCAGCGTTGAACGTCGGCAAAGCGAGATTTGGGTCATCGTCTTTCGCACTTAAGTCGCCCAGCTGCAGCAGCGCCACTATTGCTCTCTTCGTCATTACTATGACCCAGGCCTGTAGCCGGGGGGGAATCGAATCCCGGCCGCGGCGGCCGCATTTCGATGGAGGCGACATGCAAAAACGCCCGTGTGCTTGCGTTGTAGTACATGTTAAAGAACCCGAGGTGGTCAAAATTAATCCGGATCCCTCCACTATGGCGTGCCTCATAATCAGAACTGGTTTTGGCACGTAAAACCCTAGAAAGAAGTAGCCGGGAGGGGAGGGGGCTAGGGGCCCGCCGCACGGAATTTTGATCTTTACCGAAAATAATTACTGAAAACTAAGTGTTTTCTTCACGTAATCAAGGCCTGCAGCAAGTGCCCCCCTCCCCGAAAAAAATTCCTGGCGACGGGCCTGGACCCCGTGAGAAACCAAAACAAATAGCTATCTTGACGACCCAGGCTGACGTTCACACCGCTGGAACTCGACCAAGTACTTCGCCGGTGATCGTTGGCGTAGCAAGACAGGAGGCTGGCTGTGGGGGGGACTCTATCCGAGATACATCGGTGAACTGGAGCTCCGAACGCTATTATGACGTTTTCCCAAACTCCGCGCCCTGGAGACAACAGCCTCTGTCGTTGAAATGATGAACAGATCATGCACGTACAGCTCTTTCCGTGAATTTTCACTAGAAGCGAGAGGTGTTCGCATGTAACCATGCCTCTCACATTCCAACTGGCCGTGCTATGTTCCCACCCCGAGGACACGCTTCTGGGAAGCTGAGGCCAGGTCACATTATCGCCTAGGGGCCGAGACAGCGTCATCGAAGCAACAGATATTCTACCTCTGGCAGCCCAGCCTACGAGAGAAGCTGCTATAGGGGGAAATCGGCTGCATTTTAAAGGGGCCTGAGGCCGAGTCGCGTATTAAAATAACCTTGTATACCCTTCATAGAGACCGCATTCCGAGACAATCCTAACATTAACCTTTGGAAGTCTTGGAGTGCACCATTGCGAAAGCAGATTAGATAGCAGAATGCGGCGACATTTCGAACTTGTCAGAACACAGAGAATCGCAGTTCCAATGCGAGAGGCGCGGTGACAAACACCTATGGCGTCTATAGGAAACATTCTCTGGAAGCCTGGAACAGCGGTGCTTGGTCTGTTCACCGCCCGTTTCGACTGAAACGGTGGTCTCCGCCGCGCGGGGTGTAAGAAAGCGGCGTCATGGCGCCAAGGACTCAAGCACACTGATGTGTCTTCGACGGAGACTGCAAAGCTGTTGTGACGCAGCATAGTATTCGCTTATGCCCCAAAAGCTGTTATTGATCTTTACGGAAGTTGAAGGCAAGATAATTGTTTTGTTTTTTTTGTTCCTGGAATGCCTGGCATTAAGGCGGCGGTCCCACTCCGGCGGCACGAGCCCCCCGTTTTCAGTACTTTTGGAGCAACCGTGGCGGCTCTTCTACTTAAGATATGAAGTTTTCGTATAAACCATAAAAAGCTTAATTCTTGTAGATTCCAACTATATATAATATAAAGAAATTGATTGGTGTGATTTAGAAATAAATGCTCAAGAACAAGCATGAGATACATGGTTTTTGCGAACTGTGTCTCAGTTGTGACCATATTTAGAAGAAACTACCGCACTTACTGCATTGCGGCTTGCTCTGTAGCTTTAGGACATATTTATCTAGTTCCTAGGCGTAGCAAAATAATTTTTAATTTTTGCTTTTTGGATAATTTGCTTTTGAAAATTGCCAAATATTGCAATCTTCTGTTTTAAACAGCCCGGCAACTACATGCTCAAGGAAGCTACATTTTGGATAAAGTAGAGTTCAAAAAATTTACATTTAGGACGCAAAATTTCATTCATGTAACTTTATTAGTTTTCCTAATAATGCGGCCGAAATAAGCAATATTTAGAATTCTCAAATATAATAATAATTTCCGGGGTCTTACTTGCCAAAACTACAATATGATTAAGAGGCACGCCGCAGTGGCGGACTCCGGATTAACTTTGAGCACTTGGGGTTTTGGCATTCGGTCCCTATCGAAATGCGGCCCCCGCGGCTGGGCATCGAACCCGTGTCCTCGAGCCTCAGAAGGGTTTGGGTGCGAGCTAGTTGGTACGGATCATTCATTTTAAAACAGCGCAAAAAATCCAAAAAGTAAAAATTCAAAATTATTTCGCTACTACGAACATAAGGGATAACACGGGACGATCGCTCGTTCCGTGTTCTCCCTTGTCCGTGTTTTTTAGTGCTGTTTTAAATATGGAACTGAACACTCGAGCCATAGTATCTCATGCTTGTTCTTGAACATTTATTTCAAATGTAATGGCGCTTGGCAGAACCTCAAGAATAGTCTCAAAAGAGAGCACAAACACAAAATCCAATAGCCAGCGGATTTTATTATGGTCAATGTACCGTGTCTACTGGTGTAAATTCTAGGACTACAGGTATTCTGGGCAGATCACATGTTTGTGATATTTACCCCCAAAACTGCTTTGGTAGCAAAGTGAAATAAAATCTGCAAAATGTTTTAATTTATTAGTTTCTTCGGGGCTGAAAAAAACTAAGCACATAGACTTATCTCCTCATCCCAAACTCCTCTCGGCCCCGCTTCCTCTCGTCACTTGACACGTACTGGCTCTCCAGTTTCGGCGCTTGCTCGGGAGGCGTGGAGCCACTTCCAGAGTTACGCGAGTTGAGACATTAAATAATAAGTTCTGCGGTTTGCGCATGGCTTTTCACCGTGGCTAAGGCTGCATATACGTACACTCGGTGGTTGCCAAGAACCAGCTATAGGTCTGTCTTATATGTCATCTTGGCGTTGATTATATTTTATATTGTGTAATACTTGAGAAACAATGAGATAGCGCTGTTGACCTGCGTGAAGCAAGTGATTTTGGTGCATTTCAGCAGAAAATCAGTGCTATTTTTTTCTTTTTTGTCGCGTTGTGCTGTCTCTGCTGCCAGTCGGAAGTGTTTTGAAGCCAGGTCGCTTTCTCCAGCCCTGCCAAACTTGCGCGTACTACATTGCTGTAGGTTATAGTTTTGTCGTGCTCTCGGCATTTATTGAGCAAATGGCTCTTCCGCACAATCATTTTCGTTGTTAGGCGGGCCAAGGGTGGGAAAATGTTTCCTTTCCTGCAGCGAAAAGAGAGCGGGTTAAAGCTACTCAAGCAGGCGAACGGAAGTCGCGTAGCCTTTGTTTTTATTTTCTATGAATACTGCTATCTCGAGATCGTTGCAGGGAGGGTATACATACAAATACAAAAGAAGCACAATCAAGTAACTTATACATGGAAAGCACTAAAACGCTAGGAGAATACATGAAATTATTAGTAACAATAAGCTTGGCATGAGTAAAAAAAAAAATAGAAATCACGAAAAATACAATGACAGGATGCGCGATGGTGCGATCAGATTATTCAGCCAAAATCCCGATACAGGTTTTAAAAAAAAACTTGTTCACAGAAACTGCTCAGCATGTACATTCATTTACACCATTGCTAATGTTCCGCTTAGCTAGTGTGGCAAACGATAGCGCGAGCGCAAAGCGCAGACATTCAAAATCAGCAGACAGGCCCAAGGGGCCGTGAGGCGTAAGGCCCCTCGGCTTTAGGGAGGCGCCGACGAGTCGGCGAGACATGACCGTTGGAAGTCACGCGAGCAGTGTGTGTGTGCGTGCGTGTGTGTACCAACGGCGCCTACTCTCCCTTCGGACGCTCACTCCTCCCCGTCTGCCGACGCAGCAGGTTGGCGCCGGGAGCTTGCAGGAGCGCGCACGAGACGCTTGTGCTATTATTAGGTTGTGCCCAGATATGGCCCGATCTTACGCCTGCGTTCCTGATTGGACCAGACCGTGTCTCGCGTTCCAGACCGCCGGCTCGCCACCCCCCCCCCCCCCCCCCCCCTTACCCCAATGTCGCGCGCAGTTTTTTTTTCTTTGCCTGTGCTCGGCCCTTTTTTCTTATGCGCGTGCGTTACACCGCGAAATAGCTTTTTTTTTCTGTTTTTTTTTTTTTTTAGTTTAAATACACAAAGAATGCACGGCGCGCCACGCGCGAGTACACGAATAATGCCAATGTGTTTTTACAAGCATAAAGACGCGTTGACATTGTTTGTTCCAGACTCAGTGCTGTGAAGACAGAACCCCGGACGGGATATAAAGAGAGAGCGCGCTGCACTGTAGATAAGAACTCAGCTTCTAACTTTTGTACTTGCTGCACTACGTCGCTCTATTCCTCCATGTTCGCTCGCCCATGGGCGTCTTGCGCTGGAGTTTGAGGTATAGTAGCGGCGCCTGGTGGCGGCGAAAAACGTCATCTGGGTAGTACCTAGAGCACGGTCATCTGGGTAGCACGGGCTCGGGCTTACCCGAAAGCCCGGGCCCGGCCCGGTCCGTGGGCCGGGCCGGGCTGGGTAGAGGAGTTTTTTCACGGGCTCGGGCCGGGCTCGGGCACGGCGTGTGCTTTTTGACCCGAGCCCGGGCCGGGCTCGGGTTTTTTAACGCGGGCCCGGGCCGGGCTCGTGCTTTCTGCGAGTTATTCTCGGGCTTCTCAACTCTGAAAAACATGTATTTTTCGGTCTCGGGCCGGGTTCGGGCCGGTTTCGAGTCGGGCTCGGGCCGGGCTCGGGCTTAAGGTAAAGGGGTGGCGGGCCGGGCCGGGCGGGTAACGTAGATTATTTCCGGGCCCGGGCCGGGCCCGGGTCTCGCCATAAATGTTTTGATCGGGCTCGGGCGGGCCGCCCAATGTAAAAACGGGCCCGGGCCGGGCCCGGGCCACAAAAATCGGCCCGTGCAGTGCTCTAGTAGTACCAGCTTGGATAGTATTGAGCCCTGGCTGTGGCGAAGCACGTTTCTAGCCCGCATTTTGCGTCGATTCGCACTTTTTTCTGCCCTGTTTCGAGTGCGAAAAGGCTCGTCACTTCTCACAGACCATGGCGACCAGGCTGCGAGCTGGCCGCAGCCTATAGTTTTACGAAAACGGACTCTCCGTGTGCCGTAGGACGTAATGCTGGAAGCAGAAGACATCGGCGACGCCGATCCGGACAGACCTAGCTCAGCCTCGAAAAAGCGTTACCGTCGTTACTGCTGCGTCGTGGGCTGCCATGAACAAGAAGGCCTGAATCCCAACATCAGATTCTACCGTTTTCCTTCAAGGCCTCACGAAGTGGAGCGTCGGGCGCGCTGGATAACTGCAGTTCGTCGCGCTGGGTAAGCGAAATGGAGGACCGAAATAGCAGCAGGCATGGCTGGTGATTCTCGATTCGAGACCCGGCCACAGCGAAAATTAACAATTCGACCAGTGCGAAGTGGTGAAGTGACCAGGTGTGTGCAAATGACCACAAATGGTCGGGCTGATTCGGTGACAATTCACAACCCCACTACGAGCAGCACAGGTTAGAGAGTTGAATGTGCTCATCCTTGACCACAAGCCAGCACGTTGAGGCAGCACAGCAAGGTAGTATTGATTACAGCACATCGATGTTCGAGCGCTGTCATTAAAAGCTACATCAAGCGAACAGTGCACGAGCGCGCGCTGCAGCGCGATTCGCACGTACGTACGTTACTGCGAGCTTATATGCATTGCATCAGTTATTTATCAATTGCTAAAGGGACAGATGGCCGCTACTACAGCGCAGGCATAATTAATTGTCTAGCGGCATGCAGTCATCAAAGATTGCAGGAGACCCGCCATTTTGCGGCATGTCGAAAGACCGCTGCCGTCGCGGCGCGTACGATCGTGCGCTCGAGAAGTTCGTACACATGTCTGCTTATCGCTGATGTGAATTCATTTATAGAAAGCATTTCCTCGCGTTTGTGCGCCTGAATCTAGCAGCGTGCAAACCTTACCTGAAGTTCAACTTCGCACGTGCGTGACTCGCTTGACTTGTGATTGACACCGCGCGAAAACTTCGCCGCTTATTTCTTGAACGGCGTACACGTATTCGGCGTTGCATGATTTCTTGCCTTTACGCAGCACGCCAACCATGGAAAAATCTTCGGCGCCCGATATTCGCTGCAAGCCGTGGTACAACACAACCGAAAGTGGCGGGTCCATATTGTAAACGTGCTTGGAAATATGAACATTTAAAGCAATTTCAGTTAAAGGTGTATTATTTAGGACTTGTTTAGGTGTTCGTGAGTGTTTCTGGCGTGTCGACCTAGAACGATTCCAAGAACGGATACGTGAATGTTTATGTCACCATGATTAAATTGAAACAAAAACTTTAGTCGTGCTAGTTTTGCCCTACTTTACAGTGTTAATAAACCAGCTCTCTTTAACAATTCATTCAATGAATCCGTTAACTTGTATTTATTAAAAAAGAACCTTATTGCCTTCCTCTGCACCCCCTCCATTCTTGAAATGAGTTCTTTTGTGTACGAAAACCAAACAATATTGGCGTACTCAAGCACTAATCGAACAAGCATTTTGTAGGCCAGCAGATTTGCATCTGGGGGCGTAAGAGAGAAATGTCGCTTTAGTGCTCAGCATGTACATTGATTTCCACTTGAGGTTATTTTGTTAACATGGCTTTCCCCTCGTAGAGCGTTTGTTAAAATGACTCCTAAATATTTACGCTGAAATACACAAGTGAGAAGTGAGTCATTCATATAATGTAAGTAAAATCAGATATCTGGTTCTTTTTACTTACTGTTAGCGTTACAGATTTTTGGGCATTTAGAGTCATCTGCCACTCCTGACACCAAGAAAAGGCTGATTTCTAACAGCGGACTAGCTGTTTAAGCCGTCCGTTAGTCCGTCCGTCGCGGACAAAAAATATGGGCCGATCCTGGCGGTAGTGCAGAAAGGGTCCAAGCGCAATGGCACATACCCCTGTGAACTAGCGAAGCTCAGCCTGGCTAAGTCAGCTAAGCATGGTTGGGACTTCTTAAGCTTAGTCAGTCATAAATAGCCAATCAGTAGCTAATCGATCAATAATCAATAAATTCCGGAAAATGCTGGGGATGACTTGGTAGTGTTTCTTCATCATCATCAGCCTATATTTATGTCCACTGCAGGACGAACGCCTCTCCCTGCGTTCTCCAATTACCCCTGTCTTGCGCTAGCTGATTCCAACTTGCGCCTGCGAATTTCCTAACTTCATCCCTCCACCTAGTTTTCTGCCGTCCTCGACTGCGCTTCCCTTCTCTTGGTATCCATTCTGTAACCCTAACGGTCCACCGGTTATCCATCCTATACGCATTACATGACCTGCCCAGCTCCACTTTTTCCGCTTAATGTCAACTAGAATATCGGCTATCTCCGTTTGTTCTCTGATCCACACCGCTCTCTTCAGGGGCGGATCCAGGTTTTTTCTGAGGGGGGGGTCAGCTTCTGTCAATGATGATGATGATGATGATAATGATGATGATAGTAGCCTTTCTTATTTACCGAAATTTACCGTTTTTCCTGACGATAAACCCGCGTTTTATACGGCCAAAGCAACACCTGTAGCCCTCCGTGGTGGCTCAGTCAGCTCAGGCGTTGAGCACGAGATCGCGGGATCAAATCCCGGCCGCGGCGGCCGCATTTCGATGGAGGCGAAATGCAAAAACGCCCGTGTTCTTGCGTTGTAGTGCAGGTTAAAGAACCCCAGGTGGTCAAAATTAATCCGGAGCCTTCCACTACGGCGTGCCTCATAATCAGAACTGGTTTTGGCACGTAAAACCCCCGAAAGAGGAAGAAGACCTGTAGCGAAGCCAGGTATCGGTTTCTCCGAGCTTATAGGAAAAGGACGTTACCCAATACAGCCATGTGCTTGGCGGCTGCGCCTGATAATACAGGGTGTTCAAAACTGAGCTTTATGGTTTTCTTAAAGTTAGGCACTGGGAGGCACGCGAAGACCACCTGTGCAAATAAGTTATGTGGCTAGGAGGGCACAAAGTGAGATGATAATTATCGCTGTGAACAGCCCAATTAACTAAAGTTGAACAATTATTTTTTGTTGACTGCAGTAAGTGGGTATGTTTGTATTGAAAATTTAGAGACAATCGAGTTGCTACACAGTATCAGTCGGAAGAATTATTCTAGCGTGTCCGTGCTCCGAGATATCAGACTCCAAATTTCAATTGTCGTACTGCGCAGAATAATCGACAATAAAGACGCGACAATTCTCATGAATTCCCGTGAATGATCATGAAGCTCAGTGACCACTTCTGTGGAGGGATGGCGGTGCCATCTTCTCTCTTGAGTCGTGGTGGTGTGTTGACTAGAGGAACGTTCTTGAATACGGGCGTAACGCTTCCCTCCAACGCAGCAACCACTACGCTGGTTGTTTACGATATGCGAATCACCGCGTATGAAGACTCACGACGCCACCTACAAGAATAACGATGTGGCGTAGTAGGCGAGAGCGCGAGCCAGCGTCTTCATGTTTTGTTTCCCACGCGACGTCATCCTTTTACAAAAGGCGCGCATCTGCTCCCGTTTCTCTAACCACGCGACGCCATCCTAGGCCCGCGCGCTGGCGTTGGCCTCTGACGTCACGCTCCCCCACTTCGCAGCCGCGGCTCGAGGCTTCGCCCCGCTCCGCGAGGACGCCCACTCAGATAAACGGATCCGGCGGGCTTGAGCCTCCTATGCTTAATGAACGACAATAAAACTGCGAAGTTACAATGAAAAACTTTTAGCGTACGAACGGTACTGTGCTCGTACTGGATATTGTCAACGTGTAACTGTGATCACAATGAGTGCTACAGTTTAAAAAAAGTTGCCTATGCGTAGTTCTTAGTTTAGCTGTTAGTTGTTATTATTTATATATGAACACTTCAGCGAGAGATCTCTTTCATTAAGCAGGTTGGTCGCGGAACCGATGACCGCCAATCAGGCAACCGATGACACCCCAAGGGGGAACTAAGTTGATCAGGCGCGAAGGCGCTCGCGCGGACATCGGCGTGCTTGGCAAAAGGGACGTCCCCTCGTTCATTCGACGCCACCGACGGGACGAGTAAGGAACGGTAGGCGCCAGGAGGTCCAAGGTGTTCATGAGAAAAAATAACAACGGCAACTTCGCGACACCACACTCCTACGGAATACAACTAAGCTTGTGAGTGAGCTAGCTTTACTTCTACATGGCTGATACCACTGGTACTCGCGAAAAATACTTTTGAAGAATGCTGGTGGCCATATTCTTTTTTTTTTTTTTTGCGACAGGGCCATCCCCCTGTCAGCGAGGGGGCGATGCAGAAATCTGAGGGGGGGGGGGGGGGCAGGACATTCGGACATCCCCCCTGGATCCGCGCCTGGCTCTCTTCCTGTCTCTTAACGTTAGGCCTAACATTTTTTGTTCCATCGCTCTTTGTACGGTCCTTAACTTGTTCTCGAGCTTCGTTGTTAACCTCCAAGTTTCTGCCCCATATGTTAGCACCGGTAGAAAGTATAGCCTAGCCCAAATACGTAGCCAATAAATAGCTAATCGATCAATAATCAATAAATTCTAAATGCTAAATGTAGCTAGCAGTGGCGTAGTCAGGGGGTGGCACCCCCCCCCCTCCCCCACGAAATTTCTGTGTTAGTATGCGGCCTTCATAACTCCCCTCCCGAAAAGTACCTCCTCCCTCCCGGAAAAAAATGTCTGGCTACGCCACAGGAGCTAGTTACCATTCAGGATGGTCAGATGACGATATTGACCGAACGATCGATGCCCTTTCTTTGAATTTTGCGCGCTACGCTCAACAATAAAGTTGAAAAAACACTGCCAGCGGTTTTCTTTTCTTTTTTTCATTTTAGCGCAGCAATTGTCATGTTCTGTTGACCATTCAGAAGTTATGGCCTGATGCAAACTGCTGAATTCCTTAATCATATTTTTCACAAAGCAAATAAATTTAGTAGTTGACTGAATTAAATCTCCGGAGACTCATCTCTTCGGCCCAGAAAGGACAAGTACGAGGCGTACACAGGTAATCTTCTTGCGCAGCGAAATATATAGTTGCGGGTGCAACTGGCTCATTATTGGCACCACAAACGAGCTTTATTTCTGCTCGCTACATGATACGGTACAGCGATATGTAACATGTTAGGACATTTGCGCATGTACGTCGTAATCGAGAATTACTGTGGCAGTTACCACCGGTAACTGTAACAGACACCCTAACCGTGATTACCCTATAGCAACATGGCAGCGCACATACAGCACCGACCACCAGCTTCGATCAGAATTCGCGCTTGTTACTGCAGGCGCAACACCCTGTCGGCAAGAAACAAGCAGCAAAATCCGCCATCGCTAAGTCTCACCTGTGGCTGAGGTCAAAGCATGTTGTGTCGTAATTATTCAGATCGGCTGTCTGTTTTCACGCTGTTAAGACTACAGGCACGGCGCCCAGCCGTAAAACCGGTTTGATTTCGAGTTAGCAGATGACGCCACTGACGATGCGGAACGCTGTAAAGGCCTTATTCACTGCACCATTAATTTACTACCCCGCTCTAGCCTGGTAAGTGATGACAGTAGCGAGAAAACGCCAAGTAGACGCCGAGCAGATGCAGTGGCGCAGGTGAACATTTATAAAGGCATTCGCCCTCACTTACAACTTACTTACCACGATGTACTTCCACTATTGCAGAGGCACGCGCATGCCCAGCTCGAGTTAATCTGCAACATGAGCCAGTGCGAGTGCATTTAAGGCTACTAACTAGGCATAGGAATCATCCACTGACAAATGTCACAAGCATACGGCCTAACGCCGCCATACTCAGAAGCCGTATTGTCGCAACGAGATCTACTGCCGTCGGACTTGCACCGCATGACATACCGAAAGTTCCACTCTGGACGATGGCAAAGCCGACGGTGAAAATCTCAATCCCCGGAATAAAGAATAAGTCGAAAATGCCGCTTGCGGGTCTCAAAAATTTCGCGTTATCCTACATTGCTTACAAGTACGGATATACCGAACATGTTTTGCAGATAGTTCTGTTACACAGACCTCTTCCGCGGCCGCTTACGCGGTACCTGCAATGGGGATATCGCAGCGGTTCAAGATAGGACACAAAACATCGTCTACAGCAGCTCAGTTGAACGGCGTTCGAGAAGCAGTTCGCTGCATACTGCAACAAAACCTCGCTAACTGTACAGTGTTCTGCGATTCAAAACCGGCGCTACGACGCGGCCGGTTGGTTCTTTATTCTATGACGCGACGCGGACTCGTCGGGCATTCGGCCTTCCTATTGGCTAGACTACGTGTAGGTTCCACAGTGCTGCAATGAACTGCAGATAGAGTATATCTGGGGCGGAGTCGCCATCTATCGGAAGCGCCTCGCGTATATAATGAAGGATAACGAGGCGCGCTCCCTCATTGGTTCGGCAAGTTTGCGTAGTGTTGTGTCATTTGGCTGTCGGCGCTCAATTTAAGCACCACGCGGGAGCCCTCCTGGACATTTCTGTGAGTACTCTCTTAACGAGAGAAGCTTTTCACTGTCGAAATAGTAATCATGGGCAAACAGAAAGCACAGAATGGTTTACAAACGCTATCTCTTTATCGAACACGTCGCGGCGACCGCGCGCGCGGTCGCCGCGATGGAGTTCCCCGAACCGGCTTCTTGCAAACTATGTGAAATATGTTCTTATAGCGGGCTGTCTGTATAACCAAATGGAGCATAACAGAACGAAGCTTCCATGAAGCCATTGCACGGGTTCGCAGTCAAGGACTGCGCGTCAGCATGCATGCCCGCGCACATCGTTTCGCGTTCGCTGCGAGCACGTGCTCGCACCATGCCGTGAGTTTTAGGCCGCAGCATATGAGCATTTGACAGTACACAAGCAACCATTGTTGCGTGGACGCTATCAGAGCTGTTCAAAAATAATTTCGTTATAACTGGGACTTCGACGCCTATACGGCGACTTGTGATGTGCCGTCGCAACGATTCAATTTTTTTTTATCATTCTTTCTCAAGTTGCCCCGCACTGTTGTTTATCGGTCTTCTCAACGAGCAATTTCCCGCTGCTGCTTCCTTTTTCTTTAGCCCACTACATTGTTTGGTGCTAACACGCACATAAGCATATGCCGTGCCCTTTTTTAATGTGCTTCTTACTTTTGTTAAACATGAACGTTTCAGTGCGGTGGGGTCGCGCGCGGACCCAGGGGACCTGGGAGGTCCCGAATGCCCTGTCAGAATAAAGTTTTTTCCTCCTCCTCCATTCCAGTAAATTTGCCAGTATCTAGCATCAACAACTTCATAGACCAAAGCTTCGTGACATTAACAGGGAAGCGCGGGCAGCGTCTCCGTGCGCGCTTTCTGCTACTCACCGAACATCGCAGCCCGGACGCCGCAGCAGAAATCGTAGCAGAAATCTTTGTCGCGGAAGTGCTTGCTGCACAACCAAGTTGTAGCAGATGGCTGCTTGCCGGTTATAAGTTTCGCGATCCAAACTTCACGCAGCTTCTTGTCCTGCGGACACGTGTGAAGGCTGACACCGCGCTGCGTTGCGTACGTCGGGCACTGCGGCACCGAGCAGTAGCCTGCCATGTTTGGACGCCTTCTAAGTCCACCACTACCAATTATAGTGCTTTCAAGTGTTTTCAAGCAGACCCCGAAGCGGGAAATTCTCCTCATTTAAGCAGAACCAAAGCGCAGGTGGAACTTCAAACATTCGTTTTCACCTCGCTTCGGCGCTTGTGGAGCACACGTGATCCTCATATCACGTCACGCCGACTGCGGCGTAGTGTTGGAGCCATAACCGTCGTGTACCCACCTGCATGTATTACGCTGCACTAGCTCCATCAAGTTTATCGATTCGTTTGTTTTGGTCCCGTGGCAAGTGAAGCACAAGGAATTGCGTCAGAGTGTCGTAGCCACGGTGTAAGTGGTCGTAGCATAATGGGTATGCGAGTGCGATAGGTGGAATCTATTCCTTCATATTAATTCACTGCCAATTTGACAGAACTGATCTCTTCAACACGCAGGCGCGGTGGCGCATTTCACGCGGTGTTCCGAGAAACAAGGCCATTATTCGCCAAATGAAGGTGCTTTGCCACCGCCTTCTACATAATTGTGTTTCTTGTTTTGAAGGGCGTTCAGTTCCCGACTTCAAAAGACATTTTACGGCGCTAAGCAAACGAGGAAGAAGTGAGACACAAACGGCATGGCGTCCGTATATGTTGTTGTCTTACTTCGTCCTTGTCTGCTTAGCGCCGTAACCTTTCTTTTCAAGTCATGAACCAACTAGCTCAGCAACAAGTTTTGTTAGTTCAGTTCCCCATTTGGGCCGGTTCCCTATTTAGTTCGGTTTCCCTGACCGCAAAGTCCCCAAGTCCCTGTATCATAATGCCCCTATGCTGGCGTTTTGCTATGTTGCTGTGTCACGTTTTACGCACGCGTGCCCACGGCTCATTTCTTCTTTCGCTCCTTTCTCCGCTCGCGGCCAACGTTATTGCTTGAGGCCTTCCGGTTTCTTCGTGCCACTGTTCATACATTCAATTAAAGTCCCTAGATTTGATGCTTTTAAATATCTAGGGACTTCACATTCAACAGCCACGGCGCGTGTATCCGACGCTAGGAGGCTCCCCGACCGCTCCATCGGGTGTGCGTGTGTGTGTATACTGTGTGTTGTGTATTGCGCTTGAGTTGGAACGTGTAGCTCGTGCAGAGTGGTTTTCGACACCTTATCCAATGTGTCCTGCAAGCATTCTATCAGCCCCGTTGTTTCGAATAAGTACACTGGCTTCTATCACTAACAATCGTCCGCTTCTAGTGTAACGACGAAGTTGTGGAGCAGAGGTAACCGTTGTCGATCGATCTTCTGCGTGTTTTGTGTACTGTGCACCTTGTGATGGGGTCTGATGTTGTTATGATCAGATGATTCTCGAGAAGCCAGGTGCCATTTCAGTGACCGCTTAGCTCTTAGTAACACATTATAGTCTGCAAGCTACAGAAACACGTCTTCTATACTGCTGAGTTTCGGTTGAGGTCAGCCGAGGCCTCGTGAAAGCTATAAGTTCGTATCTGACGTTACGATTTGCTCAAAGCGAAGTGAAGCCTTTACTACCGTGTCGGGTATGTGTGGTTTGTATGCACCATTGTCGTGCGTGTTGGCTGTGGGAATCTGCTCGGTATACCTGAGCTGCGATGTGGGTGTAATTTCATAGCCTGTGCTTCCGCTGCGCCTGGCGTGTCTCGATCGTAAGCTCTCTACGTGGTTAGCTGACGATTGTTCTTCGCTGGCAGTGGCTGTCTCGTCGACGAACGCTGGCTTTGCGCGACTAGTGCACGGGTGCCTTTTTTTGCAATTTCTCGTGAGTTTCCCTTTGCGCATCTTAAGCTGCTTTTGAATCGTTAATGTCTTTTGGGTTCTTTACATTTTGGTCATAGCATTTAGTGGAGTGCTGTGTCACGTTCCATTAGCTTGCACGCAGGTACGGAGAGTGGTTCTTTCTGTGACTGCGAAAACATTAAAATCAACTCGAAAACAGTATTGTGCGACCGTGAGCCTTTGCGAGTTCAACATGCGTGCAGAAACTTTTCAAATAATCTAGTACTAAAGTCACTACATCTGTTACTAACCGTCTGTTATTGCGTACCCGCCTTTTTCTGCGCCATAAGTATTTCTGGGTTAGTGGAAGTCGTTTATTGAGACTCTGCGACTTCAGGCTATGTAACTGCTGCAGATGAGTGTCCCTGAAGTTTGACGCTATCATAGATGTGCTCAAATCTCTCATCTCAGATATTCCATTTTGTCATCTTTAGTATAACAGCACTTTGGCATCAGTGTCCCCCTAGTTTCATTACAAATGAAAAAGTTAGAATTATTCGACACTGGCACTCAAAAAATTAATATGTTGAAACACATGCCATGAGCACCGAGTCTGACACCTACCTGTACAGTGTCTGCTACTTTCACGTTACTTGTTTTGCATTCTTAACGACACTCGAGTAGTACAAAGATAATAGTAAAGTCGCATTGCAGACAAGTGGTCAGGCCTGTCTAAACTTGCGTTCTTGAATGCCAGTGCTCTTTACTTCTGGCAGACCCAAGGAAGTACCATTGCCTAGGTGTCCTATTATATAAACTATAGCACAAAACGCAACTGCTGTGAAATGTTCGGATGCTGAAGAGCAGGTGGTAAAATAATTAAAAAAAAATTAAGTTGTCAGGATAAATAGACATGTTGCTACACAAGCAAAATAAAATTGTCTGCATTTTGGTGATTCATTTTCATTTTGTGCACAAAGCTAGACAAAAGGATGCTACAGTACAGTTGCCCTTTTGTGTAGCATTGACACCCGAGAATGGATACCCCCAACCAACCTGACCAAACTTTTGCTTTACTGCATTTTGTTGCACAGAAATGGTGAAAATATATGCCATTATTATCAGAAGCTTCAACAGGCTGGTAACATGCAGGTTTTGTTCAGATGTTTTTACAAATTGGCATGGTTGAAGTGTAGTAATGTCCATGCTCGGTCAAATATTTTGTTTGTTTTGCTGATCTATTAATGTTATGTTGACTGGAAAACTAAGCTTGATTAAATTATACAAAGACATAGTAGAACAGACGAGGACAAGTGCTACTACCAACTTTTTTTTACCAATCTGTTTTACTACCAATGCAGTTAGTAGTAGTGCTTGTCCTTTGCTGTTCCATGTGTTTTTGTGTAATTTAGTTTCCCTTAGTTTTCCAGTCAACATTGTCAGACTAACTAGCCCAACAGTTAGTTCTTCTGAAGTATCAATGTTACTTTTGCAGTGTAAAAGAGTGATCCGGTATGGCACCAAAAAAGGTGGACTTCTGGGGAAGAAAAATGGACCATCAACGCCTAGGCCTGCACTCGTACATTGGTGCCAATGATCGCATGTACCAGACTCTCT
Source organism: Dermacentor silvarum (assembly GCF_013339745.2). Lineage (NCBI taxonomy): Eukaryota > Metazoa > Arthropoda > Arachnida > Ixodida > Ixodidae > Dermacentor > Dermacentor silvarum. The sequence goes on from NC_051154.1 coordinate 38,206,652, forward strand.
ACCGTGCACTAGTGCCATCAGAAAAACCTGAAATGATCCATTCTAGCCATGGGGGCATCTTCAACTTGTCATTTGCCCCTGAAGGGTATTCATTTTCTCTGTATTGTTGCAAGTTTGTGGCTTTTACTAATATTGTCTGAAATTGGTGTCTGTGCATGTGTGCAAACTTGCACCTTTGTAATAGCAGTGCATCAATAGTAATTTTTATGCACTCGTAACTTACATTGACATGCAAACATGACAGAGCAGACCAGAACATGCCTCTTCGTTGCAAGTTCACCAGTATGCATGGTATTTGTGTGATATAAAATACCTTACTTGGGGGTTGGGTACTACAGCATGTTGAGCGTCTGGATATGCTGTAATACACCACCGTACCTTCATGCAATCATGCTCAACACATGTCTGTATTTACTTATTTCTGCTCGCATTTCAACTTATGCTGACAGTAAAGTGCAAAAGCAGGCAATGTATATGCTTGAAAATTGCTTACAATCGAGTGTCTGCGAGCTCTTGCTTAAGAATATTTAATTGTGGGGCCCCTTTTTAATGAAGCCCCATCCTCATTTTCAATACTGGCCTGGACAGCTCTCTTCAATGATTCGAGATTTTATGTATGCATGTGAATGACCCTTTTTCAAAAATGATGCAATGATCAATGATGCAGGCTAAACATAAGTGCAAATATGTAGTTGGACAGTTAAATGGAAGTGATGCAGACTTTCTTCAAGCATTTTGAGTAAGCTCGTTTCATACTTGCAGTTCGATAAATCATTACATTCTTGTTTTAATGTTTTTCCTGTTCTCATTTGGGTCTACTTTCACTCACATAAAAGGGGTCCTCAATGTAGTTTGCAAACCGTTTTTGTTGCACGCCGAAAAAGGCTGCGTTGATGGCAACTTGGATTATCTTGCTGTGGAGTCTTGCTCCATTCACTTAACAATATATTGCCGTGTTGTTGCCTGTACCATAATTGTTCACCATTCGTCTTCTAGTTTATTTTGATGTTACGAACTTACTTTGTATTAGTATTTAGTTGTTTAGGTAGAGAAAGGAAGGAAAAGGAAAGGTTCTGCTGGTAGCCCGCCGTAACTGCCTGGCTCAGGGCTGCCAACTGAACATCGGCCAGTGGAGGGAAGGGCAATTAAGTGGTTTGTAAAGGTTAGTTTATAAAGGATAGGGTGGGGAAAGAACAAACAAAGAAAACATACACTATTTAGAAACATCCGGCACATGCACAGTGGTGCACACTCTGTTAAAGGTAGCTTGTTTTGTCGCTGATGTGTTGTGCATTTACTCTGGGTGACCTTCTTCAGTGGCTGAAACCATTTCATTTTCGTTTCCAGTTCAATATTGGTTGCAGCCACAGAAGGCAAAAGCATCCTAATATTTGACCCACTCAACCACAAGCTCATTAGGAAAGTCGAACAAGCACACAGTGATTGTGTCAACTATGCTAGGTATGTATTACAAATGGGTGAGTCTTTTAGAGGGAGATAAGGAAAGCAAAACAAAAACTTTATTTCAACAGGTTTCTTGACTCTCGGACATTTGCCACCTGTTCTGATGATACCACGGTGGCGTTGTGGGATGTGCGAAACTTGACGCGCAAGATACGCTCCCTTGTTGGCCACTCCAATTGGGTCAAGAATATTGAATATGCATCAGCAGAGGGGTTACTTGTGACTTCTGGATTCGATGGAAGCATACACACGTGGGACATCAATAAGTGAGTCTGTTCCAAGTACTTGTTCATTAACATCGTAGGTGCCATGCCATCTAGAGTTCTAGCAGTAGACTGCTAAAAACATAGCACTTCGACATAACACTTCTTGATGTAAAGGACTGATCAAGTGGCATGCATGCATTTGAAAAAGCTGGCAGATTCTGCTACTCCTTTGCATCATAAATAAGTGAGCATTCCTGGGATGTTATTTCATTTAATAATGTTTGAATGTACTCGTATATGTGCAGCTACCTAGCAAAAGCTCCACCAATCACATGTTGCACTGTCACACTGGCATACCTGCCCGGGAGACTTCTGGATTTGGACCATTTCTTCCGGTTGTACAGTTGACAGAAAACTCTTCCGGAAATTGCTGTTGTGTTCTAATCTAATCCAGTTGGAAGTTCGTCGTGCAAAACATTGTTAAGAAGGTAGCAAACATTGTTAAGAAAGTAGTAGGGAAACCCTATACATGCGCTATTTCATTAATTGCAGAGGCGCTCCTTACGCTGATGGGGTTGTTGGGTGCCATAGTGGCCGTAGTCTCATTATTAAGCTAGCCAGCAAATGCCGCCTTCCGTTACTAGCACCACTAGACTCTCCATTGTTCTCCTCGGCGTCGGCCGCTCTGGCATTGCGTAGGGCAAAGGTCAGCCATGGCTTTAAAAGGAAGGAGCGCTAGCGCAAAAAGTATCTTCAAGTATTTTTAATGTAGTGCTCAGCCGAAGTGATGCTGGGTTTTTTGTTGATACCACAGAGCAATGTAGAGTGCGAGCGGCAATTTAACATTGTGAAAAATACGAGGACGCAGCGCCGCTCGTCCATGTGTCGCTCATTCAAGACGCTGAGAAACGTCATCCTCACAAACTGTGAAAGGAAAGAAATTTATTACAATCAAACATTATCTGAATAATTTTGGACACCCGCCGTGGTTGCTTAGTGGCTTTGGCATTGTGCTGCTAAGCACAAGTTCGCAGGATCAAATCTCGGCCGCGGCGGCCACATTTCATTGGCGGCAAAATGTAAAAACGCCCGTGTGCCGTCCATTGGGTGCACGTCAAAGAACCCCAGGTGGTCGAAATTAATCCCCCCACTTCGGCGTGCCTCATAATCAGATGGTAGTTGTGGGACGGGTGAGACCCGAGTATTTAATTAAATTTTAATGAAATTTTGAAGGCACCATTAGCAACAACGAAATGCTTATAAAAGTGAGACCTTGATGATCATGTGGTCATTTGTATATCTGTAAATAAAATTGTAATGAAGTTCTCCTGGCAGTACTTGAAAATATCGAAGTTTGGGGAAAGGGGGGCTTGTGTAACCCACTGATCCCCCCCAGGTCGGAAGACCTCCCGGATTTAGTCTGAACTTGGCAGGTATGTAATGGTGCCTGGAGGAGTAACAGTGGTCATGTGTCACTGTGTGAATGCGTACTATTGACTGCACTTTTAAGTGACTCACTTAAGGATGTGATCTCCTACATATATTTTAGACCTTAGCACTAGTAATTCTTATCTTGGTCTGCTATTTGAATTTGCTATACAGCTGTACTACCATATATGTGCATTAATCGAGAAACTTGTCATCTTTATTCAGGTTCTCAGAGAATGGGACAGAGTTCCAGAGAATCTTCTACACAAATGGACTAATGAGGATGCGGCTTACTCCAGACAACCAGAAGATGGTCATTTGTACAACAGGGGGCTACTTGGTAGTAATTCATGACCTCAACTTGCAGACACTGGCATATGACTTACGTGGGTTCAAGGTATGCGCTAGAACATCATCTTTGCTTCATTTTTATTGAATGTCTTATTGGTAAAGCAGATCTTGAAAGTTTCCACAGAGACCTGAATTTCACTGGTCATTCTGGAGTTGCTACTTGAACAGGAACAGGTGTTCAGATTTCACGATTCCAAATCGACCAGAAGAAAACGGAATACTCTGTGCTGTTTCACGGAGTGAGTTGTTGCATGCAGTTATTTGTGGAAATAATGTCTCTAATTTCTGCAGTGTTTTCTGATTTTGTAGTTACGAAGTTGTTAGAAGAACAAGAATATTGCTGCTGCTATCTTTTTAAATGCTAATAAAATTACCCGTGGTGCTAGAATAAAGCCCTGCAGCAGCAGCAAATGCAGCTGTAATGTTAAAAAGCACATATTGCACCATTGTTTGCACAGGATGCTAAAAATGGCCTAATTTGTCCTCTTTGTGGATGCAAGTGGGCTCACCTTGGTGGCAGAGCAAGAGAGAGCAATCCACCGTGGAACAACATGATCCAGAATGCCCAGTGTAAAATGTGAAAGCACACGACATGTTGACCAGTGCAGCACTGAGAGTGTAGTCGTCACCATTGCAAAATTGCATGAAAAAAATGCACATGTGGCATTAGGCATTATTTTTGAATGCTAGTTTTATATGCAGTGAGTATTTTGTATAAGATGCCCCTAAATTTAATTTTATGAACCAGTAGAAGTTGCAGCACTTTAGCTGGAATAAATGTTTCAATACCTTCAGGGCTATAAGGCCCTGTCATACTAGCGAAGCAGACACAAAGAAAGACACGGATGCAGAAGAGAACAAACACACCTTCAGGGTACATGGGGTATTACAGAAAGGGGTGGGTTTCAGAACTGCAAAAACATACATAGAGAAAAAAAATATTAAAATATACACTCTCGAAGTGTATCTTAAAGCATGTTCACAGCGATGGAGGCATGCAGGTAGTTCCTGTCATTGCTTTAAGGATTGAACGAGGGGAAGTGCTCATTTGTATGACAAGATGGAGCAGAGGCTTATGAGATCATACAGGGTGCTTTTGTTTTAGAACATGCAGTGTTTTTTAAAATCGGCTGTGACAGATTTATTTATTTTAGATAGCATAATTCTATTCATTGAGCTGGATCACTCAAAGAAGCGGACATTACTTGCATGAGAAATTGAAATGCATAATCGACCATTAAAAATGTTCACTAATTAGCTTTTTAATTAATTATTTTGTGGCACTTATTCTCATTTACAAATTGTAGCCAATGAGTTCATTTAGCATGTCCACCTGGAACAAATTTTTTGGATGACCAGTTCGAGATACGTATTCTCACGGTGGGAGATAAAGTACATGGGCATTCCAGTTACTTTTGTGCTTCAATGCATGAAACTGCAGTTTGAGAAAAAAAGCAAGTGGAACAATAGTGCATTTTTACCACAAGTTTCACAGCGCATATCTGGAAACCGTGCAATCCTTGGAAGTCTTTCCAGGCGGATATGCCTTGCAAACTCACTGGCTACAATTAATAAATTGCAATATGTACCGTAAAGTAATCAATAAAAAGTTGATTAGTGAAATTTTGTTGATTAGTCTATTATGCATTTCAATTTCTCATGCAAGTAATGTCCACCGCTTCGAGTAATCCAGCTCAAAAGCTATAATTACGCTATCTGCCACAGGTTACTTACAAAAATTCTGTGTGGTTTAAAAAAAAAACCATATACTAGGTTATCTGAGAACGACAGAAAACTAAGCTAGTTGGTAAGGATTCGTAGTGCAAAAAGGTTCGTGTTGTCCACTTCTCTTGTGTCCGTGTCTGCATACCTTACATTTATGCATTACTGGGTGATCTATTCTCGTGGAAACAGACTTATTAAAGATTGTTTGTAGTAGATATCACAATTCTGCTACATCAGCTGGATTACTGAAGAGGCGGACACTACTTGCAAGACAAATTGCAGGATGATGTTAGGTAACTTTAAATGCCGCAAATTTGCTTTGTAATTAATTGCCATAATGCGCATGTCCCAGTTGCGGAATTGAAGCAAAGCAGCAATGAAATAGTATGAATTTAGCAGAAATTTTGCAGAAAATTTTGAGCATGTGGCATGCATTTTTGGATGTTATGAAAAGCTTTGAAGTATTAGGCATATATCTAATGCCATGGAGGATGACTGTATCCACACAAGTGTGCTGCCGAACCGATTCTGAGCAGTGGCGGCAGTGCCAATTGTGATGGCTATACAGGCATTAGCAGTTGCTTGCCGCGCATGTATGAACAAACAAATGCATTATGAAAACAATAGCGGTTGTTGTTTTGGTGCCAAGGCATCGTGTGGATTACGCATACATAGCCAGAAAATTTCAACTGAAATGACCCGCACTCCTTTAATGGCCATATCTCGTCAGGATTATGAAAAAGGTCCAGCGCTTACTCGAGTGTATACAGTAATTAATGTGTGGCTTCCAAGAGGGGTCATTAATTTCTGTCCTGAAAGTTTGTAGTCTTATTTTGCTGATTGGAAGGCACACAGATGCATGTAATGTGATACCCTTCTATTAAAACAAAACAGTAAAACTGTGCGAGACATGATGAAACACTAGTCACGCACTACTAACGGCATTTACACAGTACGTGAAGCCACTTGTTGGCACCTCACTACTGTGTTGGTTGCCCTGTGATAAAGTGAATGTCAGCTTGTGCTATTGGAGCACTTTTTAGGTATCCAGACTTGAAGACTTTCTGGATTTGCGTAATAGGAAGTACGGTCTGCTGTTAATCTTTGCAGAAAAATGCACCAAGCACATCTTGAACTTGTCAGTTACCGTATTTTCCGGTCTATAAGTCGCACCTTTGTATAAGACGCACCCCCCTTAAAACTGCAGTTTTTCCAGAAAAAAAACGTATATAAGTCACACCAGTGTATAAGACACACCTGTTCATTTGGTAAGCGATTCAAAAAAAAAAAAAAAAGAAGTGACTTTTCACTCCGTGAACGAGGGTCCCACGCAAGCGTATGGGTGACATATATTTCCACTCCAGGCGCATTTCTGCCGTCGTGGTTGCCGCGGTGTACCGTATAAATTTGTCCAAGGGCGTTAACATCGCCTCCGCGCGTGGACATAAATATAGGCTGATGATGATGAAATTTTGCAGAACCTTGGAAGAGGAAGACAAAGGTCAAGGTCCCGTGTACATTATCACAGCTTGATCACTTTAGCTTGAAATTTGAGCCAAGGCATGTTTTGCAAACGCTGTTCTCAATGTAATTAATGTACAACTTCATTGTTCACTGTAGCTGTTGCATGGTGTATTTGTACCAGTGTAGATTGAGTTAGTGTGATACTATTCACTGTCTCCTGGCATGCAGCTTCCAAAGGCATACCGCTGGCGAGCTTCTGAGAAAGCGGCCTACCATGTGGGGGACTGCAGTGGGCATCACTTCACTGCACGCCGCAATAGGGTTGAGCTCATCTGCGACTTCCCGAGTGACAATGATGCGGAGATCATCTCCTCCCTCCAGGTTCATCCCCATGGGTGGTGTGTGCTATCTCGCAACACAAGCAGGAATGAAAAATCAGAGGTGGGTACCTTTAAAAAACACACTTTGCTGCTAGAGAGGTGAATGCAGAAGCAAGGAACATGGACGATGACTTTGGTTGTAACATTTGACTATAGTTTATTTGGAACACAAACACAACACAAAGAGTTGACATACACAAAATACAACACTGAAATTGCATGTAAAGGTCACTATAATTAGTGCCTGCTGGTACAGAAGCTTATTCAAAGAAGCTTATTGTCAAAGAAGCTTATTCTTGAACATAAAACATAGTGCAACTATCGAACCATCTCTTATGCATGCTGAACTTTTCTTGATGCAATCTGCTTCCTTTCGGTCTCATCATTCTTGCCATGTAGAGACTGGGAACAGTACAGTTGTTTTGGCCTTATTGGTATTTGTGGCCTCTAAAGGTGAAGTAAAATGTAATCTTACTAACTACAGCTGAATGCTAAAAAGTTTGTTCATGGAGGCTCCTTCAAAAGTAAACTTTGCAGTTGAAGGAAAGTTTGTTATGGCCTGGGGATTGAACCTATAAGGACAGGGCTTAAAGTCTCCCTTTAGTGGAGGGGGTGCTCATAGGACGGCGACCAGTAAACAGCGCACGCGCACACGCTCATATATATATATATATATATACAGGGTGTGTCAGCGAACACTTTCAAAAAAATGTTTAAAGGTGGCCTGTGGCAAATAGCACAATTCTAGTTCATGAGCTGGTCTACTCGAAGAGGCGGACATTACTTGCACAAGCAATTGAAATGCATTCTAGCCGTGGAGTTCGCAAGGCAGATCCACTTGGAACGAATTCTCAGGATGACACCAGTTTCGAGATATTAATTCCCGAACTTTGCTGAGAAATGCATTGGCATTACGGTGAAAGAAGCCCGCGAATACATGCAAAATTGAAGCGCAACTGGCGGCTCGAGGCACTTTGCGTGTATTCGCAGGCTTCTTTCAGGACCAGAAAAATACTTTTATGTAGCACTTATTCAGCAACAGAAAATTGTATTGGGAGTTTTTCAAGTTGCTCTACAATTTTCTCATTGACACTTTTCATCTAATTAAAATATTTGAGAAGTTCATTAAATAATTAAGACTATGCAATTAGGCGGAATGCAAAACATAATCTGAGAATTCGAAGCGATGGCAAACAACATTACTTTGGTTCTGACCAGCTACGTGGCATTTCCATGTTTTTAAATCTTGGTGCATGATAGTTGCGATCCCCTGATGTGGTTGTCCTGCCTCCATCAGAGTGATTACTCGATGAAGGCAGGACCACCTGCTGCAATGTTAAAACAAGTTATCTTCCGTGTGTACTGTACTAGGACCTTCTTACATGATTAAATATGAATCTACAGTCAGTTGCGTCACAACTCTGAAAGCCCACAGAAGTTGTGTTTTGAATGCTCACTTTTTCTTTACTTATTTGGCACTTAAAAAGCAAACTTCAAGCAGGTGTAGTGAAGCCAACTTCATCTAGAATTAAACAATTTTGTATGGGTCTTCTGCAAATAAATATATTATTTTGAGTGTATTTCAAGCATTTATTTAATGTGCCGATTCAATCAAGCACTACAATCAAGCAAAATTGGCAATCTGGCAACTTTTTTAAAGTAAAGGTAAAGATATATCTCAGAGAAATTGAGTCTAGCTGCAGCACAGCGCACTAGTTTCCTTGCATCAATGACAACCTCAGACACAACAACAACGCTGAAGCGTTGCCTTTAAGAGTGGAACGCGATAGCATTCAAAGATCTCTATCTGCTTCTCACGCTTCCCGGCAACTGCAGCTACCGTAATGTTTACCTGGAAACGCTGGCAGCGAACGCTATGCACGAAGGCGAGCTTTCTGGTTCTTTGTTTTTTTTTCTCGCAAGGTGGCCGCCGCCGCTGCCATGGATGCGCGGAGGCGAGCGCCATCTGGATGGTGTTGCAAGGAACCGAGTGGGGCGCGCTGCTCCCCCTAAGATATACCTCAAATTGCAGCTAAAAAAGGAGTTTGTGTTTGAGTTTTTCCGTAACAGAATTGTGTTTTCTCGTATATTCAAATTACAGTCCGACGCTATCATGTCTGTAGGTTGTATGCAAGTCGTACTTTACGGATTTTCTGACACACTTTAGTTTGAGAAATTGAATTAGTTCAGTAACGTCTATGCACCACGCGGAGGACCTGCGTGGTATGGGATGCGTGGTTTGGAATGATTTTTCTCTACCGGACCACGACGCCGACACTGTATTTTCTGCAACACAGGGCCCTTAATGCTGTCGCGTTAATACATTTCATGGTTTCACACCTACTTACCTACAAAAGTGGACGAAATTCATGCGTCTTTCGTATAACACAGCACTCGTAATGCACAACGAAACGAATGAAAATTAGCTGGTAACCTAAAGAAACCAAAGTGAACCTTCACTAATTCATGAGCAGGTAGCTTCACGCTCAGGTGGCTCATGAAACACTAGCTAGCTGTGCCAAGAATCTTTGTAAAAAAAAGTATGGTGACCACCATGTACAGTGCCTCGCAGAAATGCACGCAGCAGTACGACAATACCTGTTCTCCTGTTTTTGCTCATGTCACATAAACTGATTAATCGCGATTAAATTGTTTATCGAAAAATTGGAGAGTTATTATTGCCCCCCACAAAGCGCTACTGGTAATACAGTTCAACCTGGATATAACGAAATTGACAAATTCCCGAAAAACTTTGTTTAAAGAGGATTTCGTTAAATGCAGGTTCGGCACAAAATTTGAAAAAGAAACGCTTACCGTATTTATCGATTCTAACGCGCCCTAATTGTAACATGCACCCGTTTTCTGTTTTCGTCGAAGCACTCATCCTTGGAATGTCGCACCAGGTACCGGATGCGTGGACGCGTGTCATTTCGTGCAAGCGCGAGGCATCGGGAACGAAGAGCGACCATCACGATGGTGTCGTAGTGTCGTATAGTGTTACAGTAGAACCCCGCTGTTACGTTCCTGGTGGCTGCGTTTTCCCGGCTGTTACGTCGTTTTCGGCCGGTCCCGGCACAGCTCCCATAGAACCCAATGCATTGGTAGCCCCGCTGTTGCGTCGCAACTGTGAGACCGTTCCCGCATCATACGTTGCGAACTGCCACCCTGCGCCGGCCCAAGCGGCCATTTTGACTTTTCATGTCGCTTGGCTTGATGGCTTGACGATGGCATTGGCCGCTCAAAGTGCCGGGGGCGACAACTATGACGTATTTTCGGTTTCCGCCAGCAAAGGTATGGCCCTTGATATCCGTATATTGCTATATAATGATGGTGTCCATGACGCGTTGTGGCCCTAAAATTGGTTTTGGCTCATAGATATTCCATATAAAGTCTAAGGGCGATAACGCTGTCGCCGTGCGCCATATGCTGTATGTGTGAGGGAAAAAGTGCGAGGGGAGCCGACGACTGCGTATAAATCTCGTGCGCGCAAGAAAAGCAGGGAGGAAGCGCGCCTTCCGTTGCGCTTGAGGCACCGGCACGGGAGCGAGGGGGGAGGGATAGCAGGGCGGTGTTGTACTGCACTCTGGCATCAACTGCGTACTGCGCGGCGGCGCGCGGCCGCGCGGGTCGTATCTTGAAAGCAATCTGCATTGGGGCAGAGTCTAGCAGTGTAGTTGCGTCAGCGGCTCATAGCTTTGTGCGTGCTGTGTGTTCTCGGCGCTCAGTTTGCATTGAAGCGATAGACAACGACACGAAGGTCACTCCAGCGGCGCTTTCACACGCCGCCAGCGTTTGACAGAGCGTGTCCGCGCTCATTGAGTGATGTGTCACAGCGTGTACCAGCGCGTCGGCAACATCAACTGGAAAAGGAGAGAGTGCCGGCTTGGCGGGCTAGGCCAGCTGCAGCAAGTGGCAGGATCAGGTTTGAATGAAGGGAAGGGGAAATGTCACGCCCGCGGCAGCAAGATCGCTGGGTCAAGGGATGCAGGCCCGCGTCGCACACGCACGCATGCACACATGCGCTCGCTTCGCATTCCGTCGCGGTGGAGAAGGTGCTTCCGGTTGCTGCTCGCGCAAAAATGGCAAAATTTGGGGCGAAATCTCTAGGTTGTCGAAGGGGAAAATTCGTTATATCGAGGGGGTCTCCCGCTGCCACTTCGTTACGTAGAGGTCTCAAATACATGTGCTTCTATGGAGTAACGGCGGGGAATAGAAAAACTTCGTTATATCCAGGAATTCGTTATATGGAGGTTCGTTATAAGCAGGTTTAACTGTAAAACCAATAAAATCTCCTCCAGGGCTTGTCGTATGGATGCCGCAGTGCTACAGTTGACCTGCCGAGAGGTGGCCGGGCCCTGAGCCCCTGAAACGGCTTGGACAAATTTTGTAGATACGTAGGGTACACCTATACTGAAACATTCGTGTCACAGTTTAAGTGAAGCATCTCGTATTAAGAGAGCTGCAGATGATTACGAGCTACCCGCCTCTCTAGCCATGCTTCTTCTCCTAAACTCGTTCGCTGAGCGATCAGGGCTAAGCTCTACCTTCACTGGCTCTGGATCATGATGCGACGATGTGTCGTCTACTTCCGGTGTCAGAGCCAGTGCACGAAGCCTCTCCAACCTCTCCGCTAGCCGCCTGGCCGTCTATCCGCAGCGATTGCGAGTATTCTGTCGCAGTGCCAAGTGTGTCCGGTATTTTTGTAAATGCAGGCGAGCTGGGCGGAGGTTTAATCTGAAGCCCCTCCATACTACTACTGTTGTGATGAAGGGGCTTTAGAGTCGACGTGAGCGGCCTCCTCGGAGCTAATGCTCCGAGTTTAGCTTACATTTGGGTGTTTGTCTGGTTGAGCTCTGTCCCACCAGCTGGCTGCACCCTGCAGGCCGCTCACGTTTATGCCTCCGCCCATCTGGAAAAACGCCCAGTCCGCCTGTGTTTCCCGGCACGCTAAAGCTCTCTATTGTGGTAGTAATCCTTCGGCATGAAGTGACAGCCATAACGCTTAGATCCTGGTGGTGGCCAATCACTACGTTTGAAGTCCACAATACAACAAGGGCGATTCATGGTCCTTGTGAGAAGAAATCTCAGGACCAACAATGAGCACTGCGATGCGGCTTACTAATCTGCTCTGCATCTTCATCCAGGTTACGACATGGGTTCACTTCAGCGCCGTACCGCTATCTTCATCTACGAGTGATACCAACAGGTTGCCCTGTCACTCCAACGACGCAAGAGGATCCGCCAGGCCACGCAATAGACACATGTTCACAGTCATCTTTCTACCATACCAAGGATTCGGATCAACATCATCATCTTCTGCTGTCTATGTGAAGATCTGCCTGTCCATGCAATAGACACATGTTCACAGTCATCCTTCTACCATACCAAGGATTTGGATCGACAACAACATCATCTTCTGCTGCCTAAATGAAGAGCTGGCAGAACCCCAGTGCCCTTAGTGGGTGTGTGAACAGCACTGCGATGCGGCTTACTAATCCGCTCTGATTCTTCGTCCAGGTTACGGCATGGGTTCACTTCAGCACCATAGCGTTATCTTCATCTACCAGTGATACCAACCAGTTGCCCTTTCACTCTGTAAAAGAATAACGTGGACCGTCACGTTTGTTGACGTGCGGTGCGGTGAGGAAAGACTCGAAGGCGATATTGGGATGGGTTGCACAGACACACATATAATTCACACTATTATTTTACACAGACACAAGTAAGATTCTCTAACACATATTATCTGTTAGCATATGAAGCCCTACGCGGCAGAATACAAAGTTTCAGTCCCTAGCCCACTAGTGCGCAAAGTCCGAGCGTCGCGGTATACGGCCCCCCACTGGTCGCTCACGTGTGGTCGTAACCTTCCTTGACATGCCGAATGCGTCGGAGGTGGCTTGGGTAGGCAGTGGCGGTGACGCGGCGACAGCTGCTTGGTTGGTGGCTCAGGATTCTGACGCCGGAACTGCGAACGCAGCAGACTCCCGAGAGCACAGGAACTGCCAGATCTCAGGAATCGGCCAGGCACGGGACACGGGCAGGACCTTGGTTCGGTGGCTTGCGACCCGTCACGAGGCTGCCCAGCGATACACCCGGGTAGCCCTCTCGGGACTGCTTCCACGAAGCTTCCTCGGCCCTCGTTCGATCGGCCCTCATGGCCGCAGCTGCCCGTTCGCTCGTGTCTTCTTCCTTTTCTTCTGCCACCAACCCTCGTGCTCTCTTATTTGCCGCGTCGTGTCGCATATGTAGCTGCCATTGTCGTCGTCTTTCACCACACACTCCAACAACGCAAGAGGATCTGCCTGGCCGCGCAATAGACACATGTTCGTGGTCATTCCTCTACCATAGCAAGGATTTGGATCGACGACAACATCATCTTCTGCTGCCTATATGAAGAACTGGCGGAACCTCAGCGCCCTTAGTGGTGATACGATCTCGGCCGGGTGAGGTGGGTCGTCACCGCAAGAATCAGGAGACAGCAACGAAGATGGGCATCGTGATGATGAAAAATAGAAAAGACTGTATTCACTTCATTGGTACATGGTTGTGACTATCACAGTCTTGAGTGGTTCTGTCTCGCACAGGGACCAGGATGGCCTTAAATCACCCTTCGCGGTCATGTGGCAGTGCCTTTGTCGGGTTGTCAAGTTGACCACCTCTTGCCCCTCATTTCCTCTCCTTTGGTTGCGTCTGCTCAGGTCGTAGAGGGGTGACGCTTTCTTGGGGATGAAGGGGATTATCTCGTCACGGGCAAAGCGCTCGGGCATGTTTCCCACATTTGAGAGGTAGTTTCCAGGAAGGTCATAGCCGCCTCTTTGGGATGAAGATAATTACCCCGACACAGGAACGTGCGCAGGTTTGATTTCCCACAATTGAGATGTAGAGTTCCAAGCCGATCATAACAATGGGCGTGTGAACAGCACTGCGATGCATCTTACTAATCCGCTCTGCTTCTTCGTCCAGGTTAGCCCTGTTACGTCTATGTACGCTAAGAAATTGAACAATGTCTGTCTGTTGCTGTTCCCATGCCCGGGAGTTTTGTTTTGCGTGTTCCATGAGTGCTTTGAAGTTGCAACCCAACTGCTTATGCGGTCCGAGGATGTAACCTAACCTAGCATGAGAACCCAAACCCAAGTGCAGGGCTCTTTGCTTGCTTTCCAGTCTAAGCAGTTTGATATGTTCGCAATGTTACAAACTAAAACACGCGAACAAAAAAAAAATGGAAAAGGACCAGATGGATTAAATCAAGTCTGTTGATTACCTTAAAAAAAACACAGGTGCATTTTCAGAAACATCTAACAGATACAGTCGAATCCCCCTACAACGAATGCCGCTACAACGAAATTTCCTCCACAACAAAGATTTTCCGATTCCTCGTCAGCTGCCGATAGAAAATAATACAAAAAAGTATCTCCATTACGAAGGCGTTTTATTCGGTATTTCCGCTTCAACGAACTTTTCGAGAACGAAACTGGGACTGAATTGAAATTAGAACTGCTGAGTAGTCAAATTAAAGGCCCTTCGAAAGCTGTGACGATCGTATGTCCACTTGCACGGCCGCTGGATTAAAAAAAAAGGTGCGGCCTGCCACGTGCATCGAAAACGCTGATTTGCCGTGGCGCCACACGCCGGTGCCTGTTGTCTGGCATCGGCATAGCAAATGCGTCAGGAACGCGCTTGGAATGCCGTCGCACGTGCAAGCCGACGCGTTCCATCCCCATCAGCTAGCGCCGTTCGGCCCAGCCAAGCGGCCGACAATGCAACTACGGCCGTCACGTTCGCTCCCATAGCAGCGCGCCCGACGCGGCAGGCCGCACCTTTTTTTTTTATCCAGCGGCCGTGCCACTTGAACGAGGTTTTTGCGAACGAAATCAAATTCAAAGTACCGATTTTCGCCACTGCAATCCATAGCCACGCGTGGTCATCACGCGCCTGCGCGAGACTGCACGGGATCACCACAATCGCTGCCGTTTTCTGTGGTGTGTGTCCGGTCGAAATGGCTACGCCAACGAAGAAGCGTAAATTTCTCTCTCGAGGAGAAGGCACATATGATGCTGAGGCAGAAAGCAGAAGGAAAACATTTCGCAGTTTCGCCCGAAAGGCGAAGCATCGATTGTGATGGCAGATAATAGTAGACAGCTATACAAACTAAGGATCGTATTTTCATCGGCCGTATAAACTTGTAAACATTCGCTTACTAATTAAATTACCTAGCAAGGTGTCACCACGCTGGAGTGAGAGGAGGCGCGACAATAGCAGCGAGCGAATTGACCTCCGTGCTGTCTCTTGCTTCAATGTGAACTAAACGTCAAAAGCACTACTGGCACTAGTTGCCAGTAGTGCTTTGAAGATGACCGCGCGGGCGCGCACTTTGCGCACGGCGCAGATTGCTTTCAAGATACGGCAGCCGCGCTGCAGCCGCTGTTGTCAACATCATGCCAATGTCTCGTCGTCTGGGGAAAATGACAACCCGCTAGACACTCTAACTCCGGGAACTGCTTTGAAAGTATTGGTAATGGATCCTTTTGACCTCATCTTAAAAGTTATAAGAGCCCATGACAGAGACATTGCGATGGCTCTTTTAACGGACTGTGAGGCTTGCGTAACGCCTTTGCTTGCGGTGAAGCATAAGAAATCCAGGCTGACCGACTTCGGGAAATAAAACTTACGGTAAGCGCAAGCTTGCGCAGTTAGCCGACTTTGTCATAAATATACAATAATGTTGTGATAATTCAAACTGCTTCATTGCGATGGTGCATGTGCCGCAAAATGAGTGTTTTGATCGTGATCGGCCGGGCACGCGCGTTGAGTTAGGCGTCGGCCGCAATGTACGAAAAAGGCTGTAACAGCGGCGCGAAATGCATTCCCTCGTGAAGTTGACACTTTATTGACCATCTTCGGTACGTATCAACCTTTGCCCCCACGCCATCGCGAAGATTTCCCAGACTATGGTTTCGTTCGTGGCTTTGCCGTTTGGCGTACATATATACATACTAATTTCGCGTCAACGAAGTTCCTCCACAAAGAAATTTTTCGCATGTCCCGTGAATTCCGTTGTAGCGGGACGCGACTGTATAGACAAAAGATTAAAGGAGGTTGAATGCAAAACGGTTGCTCTTCAGAAGTACCAGGAGCAGGCACAGCGCCTTCGCCAGTCATTTGACCAAATTAATGGTGAAAACGTTCAACTGCGCTCTAAGCATGTCGAGCTTGAAGACATGCAGCGGCGAGACAACCTTCTATTCTACGGCCTATCCAACACCCAGTTGGAGTCCTGGGCTCAGTCAGAGGAAAAGCTGGTCAACGTGCTTTCATCCTGCTTGAAAATGTCACCATCTGAAATACTGATCAAGAGAGCACACAGGCTTGGCAGGTGAACTCCGAATAAGTGCAGGCCAATTATTGCCAAATTCTCTTCTTTCAAACTCAAACAGCAAATACTCCTCAATAACTCTAAGCTGAAGGCAGAAAATATTTCCGTTAGTGTGACTATTCACCCGCTACTCATCCTGCTAGGAAGAAACTGGTTGAATTCGGCAAAAGCCAACCCCTAATTTTGAAGCTTCGCTTCAACAAGCTGTACATAAATAAAAAGTGCTACACCTACAATCCCTGTGATGATTGCGTGCGTCAAATTTCTAGCGCCTTCAAGCCATCGGTTGATTCTTCTGATTCCGTGCACAGCGCCTCCGCGCCACCCGCCACTGAATAGCACTGCGAGAGGAGCAGTGGACCAAAGTTACCGGTCATTAACCAACGTTCGCTTTTATTCACAAATATCCGAAGCATTCTTCCAAAACGTGACCATCTTTGCTCTGCTATCGATGCTTCTGACGCCGACATAATTTGTCTTGCTGAAACCTGGTTATCTGCGAAGATTGATAGCAGCGAATTGTAAAAAACAACTACAACATTTATCGGTGTGACAGGGGTGCTCGGTGTGGTGGAGGCGTGCTTATAGCAGTCTCTGAAGCTGTTTTGTCTTTTGCTATCCATCTTACTAATGCTTCAGAACTTGTTTTGGTTGAAACACAAACTTGCTCTAAGAAATTGATATTAAGCGTTTATCGTCTGCCGCCCTGTTCACCCACCTTTGCTGATGACCTTCATGATGTCATCCATATGATTACATTGCGGTATTCGAATAGTCCATTCCTTTAGTAGGTGACATTAATTTCCCTAATATAGTATGGTCCAATGTGTGTTCCTAGGAATTGTGATCGTTTTTCCAGCGAAGGCGGCAGGTTTCTGAATTTGTGCAATGATTTCAACTTGTCCCAGCTTGTAATGCAGGCCACTCCAATTACGACTACTACAACTAACATCCTGGATTTAGTGCTCACCACTATGCCTGATCTTTTCCATCTCATATTGTACCTACAGCGGTTAAGTGATCACTTACTGCTTCATTTTTCTTTGAGCTGCACCGTGCCTCACCAGAGTAACCACAAAAAATATATCTGACTGTAAACATGCTGATTATGATCCTATTAACCATGAGCTTTCTGCTTTTTTAGATGATTACTTTCCCAACTTTCATGATTGCTCCACGAATGCTAACAGGAATTTATTCAAAGAAGAAGTTTCATCACTCATCGAGAAATACGTTCCATGTATAGTCATCTCGTCAAACTGGCAATTGCCATGGTTCAGTCAATCGTTAAAGAGGCTGTGTAATAAGAAAAAACACATTTTTCTCTCTGCAAAACCGGTACTCTAGAACGTTGAGACAGCTCATGAGGCTGTGGCTACCGAATACAAAAAAGCTCTTAAGCATGCCAACGATTCATTTTTCAATACTAAATTGCCATCTCTTAATTAGTAACCCTAGGCAATTTTGGAGTGTAGTGATATACAGTAAAAGCTCGATGATACGATCACGGCTAATACGAATTTCCGGATGATACGAATTTTTCTGTGGTCCCGGCCGAGCCCCATTACTTTGCAACGTGCTGGAGAACGGTTGTTACGAATCGATTTACAGCCTGCGTTGGTTGATACGAATAAACGCCGCCCCACCGACCGCCGTGAAAGAGAACAGCGCGCAGTCACGCGCTTTCTCTCCTCTTTTGGTGCGGAGGCGCGGCGCCGGACAGCGCGGACTCCGCGACTGGGCGCGAAGAGTTTGAAGCGGTGGCGCTTCAAGAAATAAATGCTTTTTACGTACATGTGCCTGAGTGAGTTCACCTCTGACTCTTTAATTTAGCTACAGTCGAATCTCGTTAATTCGAACACGCTTATTTCGAACATACCGCGCACCGACAATGCTCTTAGCAGGCGGCACCTCCGACCGGCATTGCTCCGACACCGCCATAGAGCAAAAGCTCAGGAGACCCCTCAATGCCGCACGCGAACGAACGAGGGAAAAAAAAAAGAACCAGCGGCGGAAATTTCCCCCTCTCTCAAATTGCAAGGTCACCGTTTCTGCATCGCGCTGGAACAAGCGTGTACGTGCCGACTAGAGTGTTCTAGACAACCGTATTCTAGCACACACTAGTGCCGACGTCTCAGCCACGCGTATAAAATGGCAGTGAACCCTTCTCCTCTATTTTCTAGTCACATGTTGACCTTGCACGCTGCGGCAGCAGCGCAGAGGGAAGCAGCGGCGGAGGCACAGTCGGGCCAACGAAACTGCCACGCCCGCAAACGCTCGCTTCCCAATAACTGCAGAAAACGAAACTTCAGGGGGCGGCTAAAATAAGCTGGCGCCAGCACGGCGGCGGGCGCGCACGGAGATGTGCGCATGGAGTCGAAGGTGAGAGAGCTACGAGGGAGTTGAGAGGGAGGGCGAGGGGAGCCACCGAAGCGGCGGAGTTGACGGGGCCAAATCCGCTTCCCTGCCGCCCTCCTCCCTCACCTTCGACGGTCTCCGTGCGCACCCGTGTGCCGGTGCCGCCCGCTCGCTCCCTGAAGCTTTGTTTTTTGTCGTTATGGGGAAGCGACCGTTAGCCGGTGTGGGCAGTTTCGTGGCCCGCGCTTGCTATGCGCTTGCGCGCCGCGATATTTCACGATCGCACCGTTCGTGCATCGTGCTATGGTGCACGAATACTTCAAAAATACGTCCTTTTAATTCGAACAAATTTTCGGGCCCCTTCGAGTTCGATTTATCGAGATTCGACAGTAGTTTTAATTGTTTCGATGATACGAATTTCGGCTAATACAAATATTTTTCGTGACCCCGTTAGATTCGTATCATCGAGCTTTTACTGTAATCTCGACCGGGTGAGGTGGGTCGTCATCGCAGGAATCAGGAGACTGCGATGAAGGCGGGCCTCGTGATGATGAAAAATAGAAAAGATTGTATTCACTTCATTGGTACATGGTTTTGACTCTATCCGAGTCTCGAACGGTTTTGTTTAACACGGGGGCCAGGACGGCCTTAAATCCCCTCGTGGTGGCCGATGTCTCCTTCGGGGAACTTGTGGAAGTGTCAGTCCTCTGTCGGGTGGTCAAGTTGACGATCTCCTCTCCCTTGCATCCTCTTTCCTGGTAGCTCGCCTTTTTCGTCTGCTCAGGTCGTAGAGGTGTGACGCTTTCTCGGGAATGAAGGGGATATTATCTCGTCACGAGAAAGGCGCTTGGGCTTGTTTCCCACATTTGAGAGGTACAGTTTCCAGGAAGATCAGAACCGCCTCTTGGGGTTGTAGATAATTGCCCCGACACGGGAATGTGCGCGGGTTTGGTTTCCCCCATTGACCTGTCGAATTCCTTGCCGATCATAACAGTAGTCAACAAAAGAGATAATTCAACTTTCCCCCTAAAGACTCAAGCAATCATCATCATCAGCCTATATTTATGTCCACTGCAGGACGAAGGCCTCTCCCTGCGATCTCCAATTACCCCTGTCTTGCGCTAGCGTATTCCAACTTGCGCCTGCGAATTTCCTAACCTCATCATCCCACCTGACTTTCTGCCGTCCTCGACTGTGCTTCCCTTCTCTTGGTATCCATTCTGTAACCCTAATGGTCCACCGGTTATCCATCCTACGCATTACATGGTTAATTCATTTCTCCATTTCTTCTGCTTAATGTCAACTAGAATATCGTCTACCCCCGTTTGTTCTCTAATCCACATCGCTCTCTTCCTGTCTCTTAACGTTACTCCTAAGATTTTTCGTTCCATCGCTCTTTGTGCGGTCCTTAACTTGTTCTCGAGCTTCTTTGTTAACCTCCAAGTTTCTGCCCCATATGTTAGCACCGGTAGAATGCAATGATTGTACACTTTTCTTTTCAACGACAGTGGTAAGCTCCCAGTCAGGATTTGGCAATGCCTGCCGTATGCACTCCAACCCAATTTTATTCTTCTGTAGATTTCTTTCTCATGATCAGGGTTCCCTGTGGGTAATTGACCTAGATAAACGTACTCCTTTACAGACGCTAGAGGCTGGCTGGCGATCCTGAATTCTTGTTCCCTTGCCAGGCTATTGAACATTATCTTTGTCTTCTGCATATTAATCTTCAACCCCACTCTTACACAATATCGTCTACCCCCGTTTGTTCTCTAATCCACATCGCTCTCTTCCTGTCTCTTAACGTTACTCCTAAGATTTTTCGTTCCATCGCTCTTTGTGCGGTCCTTAACTTGTTCTCGAGCTTCTTTGTTAACCTCCAAGTTTCTGCCCCATATGTTAGCACCGGTAGAATGCAATGATTGTACACTTTTCTTTTCAACGACAGTGGTAAGCTCCCAGTCAGGATTTGGCAATGCCTGCCGTATGCACTCCAACCCAATTTTATTCTTCTGTAGATTTCTTTCTCATGATCAGGGTTCCCTGTGGGTAATTGACCTAGATAAACGTACTCCTTTACAGACGCTAGAGGCTGGCTGGCGATCCTGAATTCTTGTTCCCTTGCCAGGCTATTGAACATTATCTTTGTCTTCTGCATATTAATCTTCAACCCCACTCTTACACTTTCTCGGTTAAGGTCCTCAATCATTTGTTGTAATTCCTCTCCATTGTTGCTCAATAGGACAATGTCATCTGCAAACCGAAGGTTGCCGAGATATTTGCCGTCGATCCTCACTCCTAATCCTTCCCAGTCTAAGAGCTTGAATACTTCTAAGCATGCAGTGAATAGCATTGGAGAGATTGTGTCTCCTTGCCTGACCCCTTTCTTGATAGGTATCTTTCTACTTTTCTTGCGCAGAACCAAGGTAGCTGTGGAATCCTTGTAGATGTTCACGTATGCCTCCTCTACTCCTTGATTACGCAATGCCTCTATGACTGCTGGTATCTCTACTGAATCGAATGCCTTTTCATAATCTATGAAAGCCATATAGAGAGGTTGATTGTACTCCGCAGATTTCTCGATTACCTGATTGATGGCATGGATATGGTCCATCGTAGAATATCCCTTCCTGAAGCCAGCCTGTTCTCTTGGTTGACTGAAGTCAAGTGTTGTCCTGATTCTATTGGAAATTATCTTGGTGAATATTTTATACAATACTGAAAGCAAGCTAATGGGTCTGTAATTCTTCAATTATTTAACGTCTCCCTTCTTATGGATAAGTATAATGTTGGCGTTCTTCCAGCTCTCTGGTACACTTGAAGTTGTGAGGCATTGCGTATAAAGGGCCGCAAGCTTTTCAAGCATATCTCCTCCATCTTTGATTAAATCTACTGTTAGTCCATCTTCTCAAGCAATCTACTAATCCTATTTGATGAGTGCGCAACTGTTCTGAACTCTATTTGTTTCTGCTTTTTACGAAAATGTGTGTCCTTTAACCCCTACTTATCCCAGTACTGATTTTTTACCAATGGACCCTATTTGATATTGCTGGCATAGAAAAAAATAATAAACTAAGTTTCTTCGTCATGTGACGCTCATAATATAAATTCCAAGTTTTTAATCACGACAAAAGTATACAGTGCTATAATACTTTCTAATCTATTCCAGTAATCTCTTCAGGCAGTCTGCATTCTGGAAGACTGGAAGGTCGGGAGGGAGGGTGATTCCTTTGCACAAGTCTGGGGATAGCCATTTGCCACTTAATTATCGACCCATTTCACTTGCGTGCATTGCTTGTAAAATTATAGTGTCATTTACTCTTACCTTGCATCATTGCTACAGTCAAACACCTTGTTTACAGATTACCAGCATGGATTTCGTTAGTAATTTTCCTGTGAAACGCAACTTATATCGTTTACACATGACCTAAATTCTATCCTTGACAGGGGTTCCATTGTAGACTGTATGTTCCTAGATATTTCAAAAGCGTTTGACAAGGTTTCTCATCAACTGCTTTTTTCTAAAACTACGCTGTTATGATCGGCTTAGAACTCTGCATCTCAATTGCGGGAATGAATGAATAAACTTTATTGTACGAAGAGTGGTGTGGCTAAACCAAACCTGCGCACGTTCCCGTGTCGGGGCAATTATCTTCATCCTTAAAAGGCGGTTATGATCTTCCTGGAAACTACCTCTCAAATGTGGAAAACATGCCCGAGCGCTTTTCCCGTGACGAGATAATCCCCTTCATCCCCGAGAAAGCGTCACCCCTCTACAACCTGAGCAGACGCAACCAAAGGAGAGGAAACGAGGGGCAAGAGGTGGTCAACTTGACAACCCGACAAAGGCACTGCCACAAGACCGCGAAGGGTGATTTAAGGCCGTCCTGGTCCCTGTGCGAGACAAAACCACTCAAGACTGTGATAGTCACAACCATGTACCAATGAAGTGAATACAGTCTTTTCTATTTTTCGTCATCGTCGCCGTCTCCCAATTCTTGCGGTGACGACCCACTTTACCCGGTCGACATTGTATCAAAGTAAACTTAACCTTGATCCTAACGTTCTTCAATGGCTGCGCTCTTTCTATACAGATTGTTCATAATTTGTCACAGCTATTAACACTTCCTCCTTCACTTCTGCAGTTGATTCGGGCATGCCACAAGGCTCTTTGTTGGGACCATTGCTTTTTCTTATCTATATCAATGACTTACCTGTTGGATTACGTTCATCAATGAACCTTTTTGCAGACTGCATCATAAACCACGAAATTTGATTCTAATGTAGGTCTTCTTCAGTTCAATATCAACCATGCTCGTGACTGGGCTAACATGGGAACTAATGCAAGTACATGCGTGTTTCTCGGAATGCCACATTGCCCTCATATCTTCTCAATACTAGTAACCTTGAATCTGTGTCCTGTTACAAATATCTAGGCATATTTATTTCTTTTAATCTTTCTTGGAACATGCATGTAGACCATATAACCAACAACGCTAATCACATGCTGGGCTACATATGCCATGCCACAATTTTTATCTTCTTCTAGTTCTGTAAAATTGCTTCCTTACAAATCGTTAGTTTGTACTAAACTGGAATATGCTGCATCTGTCTGGGACCCCAGTCAAGAGACGTTCATCTATCAACAGGAATCTGTCCAGAACCGGGCGGCTCACTTCATTCTTTATAATTATCACTACTCCAGCGTCACTACTATGAAAGCAAGCTTATGGTTACCACTGCTATCACAACGTAGGAAAATATTCCGTCTTTGCCTATTCCATAAGGCATATCATGACAACCCCATTCTTAAGAATAAATTGATAACTCCCTCGTGTTACGTTTCAGCCCGCATCGTCCATCATCATAAGGTTGGGATTCCTTCATGCCACACCAACCATTTTTTAAATTCATTCATCCCCAGTACCTCAGCAAGTTGTAATCGCCTTCCCCGATCCGTCGTCGAAATATCTGATAATGCTAAGTTCAAAGCTGCTTTAACAAACCTGCTGTTGTCATAAACACAATTTTATCATTGTCAGCTTTTTTGGTATTTTTCTTAGCACGCCAATCTTTTTAAAACAGGTGGTGTGCGTTTTGCAGGCACGTATAACTACTTTGAGCATGATTTATTTGTTCAGCTGGTTATTTTCTTTCCTTGTACTGATGCAACTTTCTTTTTTCCCCCGTGAGCCTCAATTATACTTAGTTTAATATAAATTTACTGCTGTTTCTTGTTTTCCACTTTTTCGAATGTAACCCACTCGGTTCCCTGAAATAAATAAATCAACACTGAGCACATAACATAAGCATACGACACTTGCTGTTCTGGAAGTGCTTAAGTGTAGTGATAAATTGTCATGTGTATTCTCTATTTTTTTATAGGAACAAATTAACCAACGTCGATGATAGTACCTGGGTAGCCAGTCAGAAAGCTCGCCCAACTGACGCAATTGCTATAACTACTTGTGTAGTGTAACGGGGCGGCGCCGCTGCGATCGGTGGCTATGTGCATTTTTAAAACCTAATAAATACAGGCTTTACACAAAACACTTACATGCCTCACTTAATGATCAGAAGGACCTTCGTAACGACTCAGCAAGTTTGTACAAAATCATTTCAGGGTCCCCTTAATGCGTTGCAAAGCACTATGTCCAACATACCTAAATAATGCTGTTTAATCAGCTGCAACAGGCCAAGTTTGCACTAACAATGAGCTGCATTACGGCAGTATATGAAGTGTGGGCCGCGGCTACCTTGGCGACCATGCCAGTTTGAATTGCTAGCAAGAGTGACAGCTTGGGAACGTAATGGTATTTCTCTATTTTGGGTTGACGGGAACGCAAAAACCGCCTTGGGTTGCGTGAGTGCGCTGTCATGGCCCACTATTCTCGCGAGTCTTGAAATCAAACTCTCTAATGTTGCTTTTGTGGAGAAAGTGTCTGGCACTCTTGCCTGCTTTCAGTGCAGCACGAGCAGGTGTAATAAGTGCAGTCAGACCTGTGGTTGTGGAAAATATTCTTTCATGTTTGTGTGTGCAGTGGACCTGTGTGCATGACATTCAAGAGCAGCCACCACCAGAGAGTGGAAGCAGTGGCAGCCACAGTGCAGCTGGCAGTAGCTCCTCCGAGGAACGGGATTGGCCTGACACTGACTCTGACATTGAGGACGAGCTCCTTGTTGGGGGCCTGGCTGGTGGCGACTGGGAACGGCGGCAGCCAGGAATCGAGCCGCTCTGGGATGGTGACTGGGATCGCCTATGGATGCCACCGGTCTTCATTGCTGAGGAGTCTGATGATGTTCCAGAGTCGCGTGTTTTCCATGTGTCACTGGGTGCTTCAAATGGCCCCCCAGTGGTGAGTGAAGGCACCATGGAGGAGGCCATGGCATTGCTGTCCGGCCAGCCACCCCTTGTGGGCCTGCAGTCATTGGGCAGGCCTGGTACTTCCAAGGATGTCCGGTGCAAGGCAGCCCAGCCACGGCTGCTTCATTATGCCCAGGAACCCAATCGTGGGAGGGGCTGGATCAAAGAACTCTGTTTCAGCACTGACGGTCGACTTGTGTGTTCCCCGCTTGAACGGGGTGTGCGCCTCCTTGCCTTTGACTCCGACTTTCAGGAACTCAGTGACTGTGTACCTGCATCTCCACCTCGTCCCCTGGTCCATGTGCTGACAAATGTGAGCCATGCCAACTACGTTGTGAGCACTAAATTCTCACCGACCCATTTCCTTCTGGCCTCTGGCTGCCTCAATGGACAGGTGTGCTTTCACAAGCCGGTGCTGTGAGTGCAATGGACCTCGGGTGTGAGGGGATGGAAAGAGAATGGTTTAAGCACTGCCAAATGCAGTCCCGCGTGTTGAGCGTCTTGATACAGGAACATTGCACATGGGACACCAAGTCTGGTGCCATGCATTTGAGACACCAAGTCTGGTGCCATGCATTGTTAATTATCACTCTGTATATATATATGTTCACAGAGGCAAATAAAGTATGCATACGTTGTCTGTATAGCACCTTTTAGAATATACTGGCTGGCCCACGTCAAGTTTTATTTGTCCACTTAGTTACAACTGTTTTAGGGTGGCTGTTTTCACACAAAGCCATGTTGCACAATGAGTAGCGCCCTGTGTCCAGCAGGTGCCCACAACAGCTTTGACAGAACACGTATATATATCTACACATACAAGTCAACAAGCTCCAGTTGATTTCAGAGGATGGTGCAGCATTGATTGGTCTTGCGGGCCTGAAAAATAATACAGACAGATTACTTTTTCTACAGTAACAAATCTGATGTTATACTTCTGCAGTCAATGCAACAGGTACCTCAACAGCTAAGCACACCTTTCATGCCTACAACTGGCTGGCAGTCATGTTTTCTGCAATTGTCTTAAAGGGACTAACAACCGGTATTTAAGAACCCAGTTCTTTATGGTGCAATGAAATGCTAATTTTCAGTAGTGTTGATAGCTGCAGTGGTTAGTCCCATAGTGCTTAGAAATTTTGTAAGAGCTTTTAGATCTGAACAGTCTAAAAAAAAAATAGCAGTCCCGTCGCCAGCAACACTGAGAAGTGAGAGCGATGCCTATAGCCCGCCTTGCAACTTGGGAAAGCAGAACAGTGGGTGGATTTCGCAGGAGTGCAACTTTCATTAACCATCTGCATTTAGACATTCTCGCCTCTTCCAAAAATAAAATGCTGGTGTAAGAAGTTGTATCTGTGGCTGCTGCAAATCCGAGTGCTAGATGATGATGATGATTTATTGGCATCCCCTTTGAAACGGGGCGGCGACAAATAGTCACCTAGCCTGCTTGATTTAATCAGGTATACTATACATGTTCTTTATCTAGCATTTTTGTATA
The DNA here is from genome assembly GCF_013339745.2 of Dermacentor silvarum. Taxonomy (NCBI): domain Eukaryota; kingdom Metazoa; phylum Arthropoda; class Arachnida; order Ixodida; family Ixodidae; genus Dermacentor; species Dermacentor silvarum. The sequence continues at coordinate 38,233,260 of NC_051154.1, forward strand.
CCTCTCATTATTTTTCTTTTTCAAAAATTTACCTTGTACCGCTGCCTATGATTTTAAGAGATCAGGTCGTATCCATCTTTCCCTGCTTTTTTTCCACCAGTACTCTAATCGTCTCTTGCTGATCTCTACAGCTGATCTGTTTATGTTTCCTTCCACTTTAAACCCAAGCAGCAATGTGGTGCCCTCTTTTGGCCATGGGTGCAAGTTCTCACATCATCACTATGGCCTCCGAGAATGGGCTACAGTGTGCGCCACCCGATCTCGAAGGCTATGGTGCCACTTCTCATAACAATATTGAAGATTTAGCTGCACACTGAAAGTTCCATAAAAAATTGTAACAGAAAAAAAAAAGTATAGCATTTCAATATTTAAAAAAGGCCAAGGAGCCACATACACTAATAGAAGGTCACATAATAGGGCATTCTATTGGTTGTGCTTTTGCCGAGTGATGGCACCAAAGGTCATTTTTTGTTATTTGTTGTGTAAAAATTGAATTCTCGTTTAGTAGGAAAAAAAATGCTTATTTCAGTCAATACGTGGCACGATCTTTCCATCAGTGGGGCTATCTCGATTCATATTCTGAATGGTGGTCTGTCCCTTTAAAGGGCCCTTCAACAAGTCTGGCCATGTTGAGCTGACAAGCGCAGTGCATACAATGCACGCTAACGATCGTGTCTGTTAAGTATTACATCCCTACCTGCCACAGAAAGAGCGTAAATTTCAAACTAAACGCTGTTTGCCCTTATCCTTGCGGGCGCTGCGCTGCCAGCATGTCGAGTCGACATCAATCGCGCAAGTGTGCTTACGTACATGGCCGTGCTGCGACGTCACTCATGGTGACATGTGACTTGAATTACTCAAGGCAACCTCAGTTATTTGTTTAGTCTGTTGCTTCAATAGACAAATTAAAGTTTAGAGAAATAATAAAACATACAAACCGAATGCCTGCGTGTTTTTGTTTTACTTCGTACCGTAGCAAGAGAGATGTACTTCCGTTTCGGCTGCTTGTTCCCACATCCTGTAGTGTCATTTTCTACAAACTATGTTATTTTCTACCATGTTCCAGTGCTGCATCATGCTTTTTCATCCTCTCGTGCCTACCTCAGTGCTCGTGGTTGTGGCACACTGCAACAAGCTCGCGCACAAGACCGTCACCGGAAGAGAGCCACTCAGCAAAAACGCGCGTGAGAAAGAAAAGAAGGCGGGACCCTGGCATATTTGTCACGCAATCCTCCATCTCTCGGAGAATGCAGGGAAGGAATTTTGCTTGCGGAGGCTAGACTGGGCAAGAAGTAGAGAGAGTATGTTGCCAAGGTGTCGCTCACCTCCGGAAGCTATGAGTTCGCGGCACTTCAAATATTTCTATCTCTGCTATTAATCAACTAATTTGAAACATCCTTGCCATAGAACACTCCTTGGAGGGCATGCAACAACTTCCAGCGTATCACCAAAATTTGCTATGTGTCCTGGCGAGGGGCCCTTTAAGAGAACCATGCCTTCGCTGAAAAATTGTGCACAGGCACAATGATGAGCTATCTTGGAGCAGCAAAACTATTTTGTAAACAGATTGTACAAAGTGTGTGTACTACACTCCTTTGTCTCTTTCAGGTACGATCAGGATTAATTGTAAACAAAAAAAAAATCAAGTAGATGGCATTTTGCATTTCCATGGCCATAGTCCTAAGCTTTGGGTCCACAACTGTGTGCACAATGATTTCGCGGTTAACTTCTATCATGTACAAAAAATGCTCTAATGTATTTTCCTTCCTATTTGTGCTTACGCTCATGGAGTGTGTTCCTTTCTTCAAATGCTTCTGCAACAAAGCTGTATAGTTCACTTGCTTGCAAAGCCAAGCCCTTGTGCACATTTTCACAGAAAATGGATTTCATGATAAATTCTGCAAGGTCATCCCTGCTTGCCACTTAACTCTGATGAAGCAGTAAGAAAGAAGCACAGTGGCACTTGTGCTCTGGGAACCAGGTCACATAAGATACAGAAATTTCCACATGCTAAATTCAAGTGGCTGAATTGTGTGCACAGTTGTCCTGGCCACACGTAGAGGAGAGGCTAGGTGCAGCTGCTACACAGAGAAGTCAGACTGCCACTCTGTAGGCAGTTAAGAAATTTACACATCTCATTTTCCCATGCATATTGTAGAACTAGCGATATAGCTTGGTTCTTTCTCTGCATGAACCATTATTCTTTGAAGTGTAGTTTAAGCAAAGCTCTCAAGGTGCAAAATGTGGCAGTCTACAAGAGAGCCTGCCTGCTCTCATTAGGAGATGCCCAAGATTGACCAATGATATTCGAGATCTTATGGCATCATTTTTTAAAGACTAAAAGTTGAACAGGCTGGGTAGAAACCACTTAAATTTTGCTGATGTAGAAAACTAACGAGACGCGAAGAAACCAGACAGAGCTCATTGTTCCAACTTCTCTTCGCAGTGCCTGCCTGAGCGAGTTTATTTGTCTTTTTCTACATACTCCCGCCCCCCAGTAGCGTTGTCCAATTCAAGCTTGAACAATTTCTGCACTGGTCTTATAAACTTGCCATCTTCAGCTTTCACACGGCAGGCTCGGATGATTCCATTTTGACCAGGGAAGACGTCCACGACTCGTCCCAGTGGCCAAATACCTCTAGAGATGTTAGGCTCCTCGATGAGTACGACATCATCTACTTGTAGACTGCTACTAGGATGCGATGGGTAGAGGTGAAGTGTCCACAGCTCCAGGAGGTATTCTTTCTTCCATCGGATCCACAGGTGGTCCACGAGCTTCTGGCAGTATCGCAACTTCTTGCTGAGGTCACGTCGCGTAGACTGTGCACTTAGAGCTTCGTCGCCACTGTTGGTTCGCTCTGGAGAAGCAAGAAATGAGCTCCCGACCAGAAAATGAGCAGGACATAGTGGAGAAGGCTCTCTAGTGTCCGTATACGTATAGGTTAGGGGTCTTGAATTGATAACCGCTTCTACCTCCAGCAGTACAGTCTGAGTTTGTTCGCTGTTGAGCTTGCTCTTTCCCAGCACCATGCGTAAAGATGACTTGACTGATCGGATAAGTCTCTCCCACCAAGGCGCACCTGGCATAATAAATTTCCATTCTATGCGATGCGTCAAGAGAAAAGATGCAAATGGAGAGCTCTTCATGGTGTTCCAAATGTAAATCTCGCGATGCTCTCGCATTATCGGAGTACAGTGTAACGGGCACTCCTCTACGAGCCAAAAACCTACGGAACGTTAGCAAGAAGGAGCTTGTAGAGATTCCACTCGTCAATTCAAGGTGTACAGCTCTCGTGGTCGCACATGTGAACAACAGAATATAAGCTTTGTATGCAACTTCATCAGTCTCATGTTGCTTTACATTACATATAGTGGGCCTGCAAAGTCTAATCTCACAACTTCAAACGGCCGTGATGTGAGAAGCCTGTCTTCAATCATTGGAGCATATTGCACCTTCACAGGTTTGACACTATTTTTTGCAGAGAAAGCAAGCATTGATGATCCGTTTAACTTCTTGTCGAGCACGTACAACCCAGTAACGCTGTCGAATCTGCATCATAGTGCTTGCCACCCCACCATGTAAAGCTCTACAGTGAGCCTCAGTAACAACTAAGGCCGTGAAGGGATGCCTTTGCGGTAGAATAACTGGGTGCTTTTCGTCATACGTAGCGTTCATTCTTTCAAGTCGGCCACCAAGTCGAAGCTGCCCGCTGTGATCCAGGTAAGGGTGGAGATCGTGCAATACAGAGTGTTTCTTGACAGTTTCTCTAAGCCGAAGGTGTTCAATGTCATTCGTGAATACTTCGAGCTGGACACGACAGATCCAGAACATTTCCGCCTTGTTTAGCTCCTCTGTTGAAAGAGTTCCACCAGACGACGTTTGAATAAGACGACATCGGTGCACAAATCGAAGTACCCAGGCGGTCACGCAAAGGAGCTTCTGTAGGTTGCCAAACTTCCTTAAGTCAGAGTGTCCACCATTCTCGGTGCTTGAAGAAGCACATGATGCATGTCACACTCTGACTCTTTGTAGATCTATGTGCTCATGTCTGAGTCTGTAGGCCAGGTTGATCTTGGCTGGGATAGCCATTCAGGTCCCCTCCACCAGTTGCGACATGTACGTAGAACCTTTAAAGATATGCCCCTAGTCAATAAATCTGACGGGTTGTCTTCTCCTGGGCAGATCGCCAAAACGTTCTTTGAGAAGTTCAACAGCATCTGCGTAGCAAGCTTCAGAAGTCGGTAAACCGGCAATGGCCGCTGCCGCTTCCCCAGCAAGATAATGCCGTAAATAGAAAAACTTGGTCGTTGTCGATATAGCGTTGTTGAGATGAACAGTCTGCTCTAACTGCTCCCAGAAAGCTGCCCATTTGTGAATGTGGCCTTTAAATGTTGCCATATCAAGATTCGTTAGCATATCAAATTCTGGGCATAGCGTGAGGAACTGTCGGGCTTGGATTCTGAGAAGCAGTCTCCGCTATACTGTCCGCGCGTTCCAAAGCGGCGATCTTGCAACGAATCTCGGCAAGCATGCTGATAGCTTGATCATTATATTCTGCAGCAGTTACGTATTCTGCTTCCAGCTCATCATCGACAATGTGCTCTTCAAGTGCATCGTTAAGTTTTGAGAGCTCGTTGTTGCTAGCAGATAGACGGTCAAAAATACCTGAAAGCTTTGACTTGTCCAAGGTAGGATCTGTAAGCAGCAACCGAGTTTCCTGCAGAATCTTCGTATTCTGTGCTCGTCGAGCCGACCGCTTGGTCTTGAGGCCATCCATCCGACTACTCTTGATAGAGATCTGGTCTCCACGCCAATCATGAACGATGCGTTATCCAGTCAGTCCTCGCCACCCGCAGCGCGAAGTGGTAGAGTAGAAGGTACTTGGAGACGTGCGATGAAAGTAACGAGTCCGCACGGAGGTTTTCGGCACCAAAATGTAGAAAACTAACGAGACGCGAACAAACCAGACAGAGAGCTCATCGTTCCAACTTCTCTTCGCAGCGCCCGCCTGAGCGCGTTTATTCGTCTTTTTCTACAGCCTACATATAGCAGCTTTCATATCTGGCTGCAGTTGGGTGCGACTGGCATGGCAATCAGTGCCCATACACCATTACATCATACTACGGCCTCTAGGGCACTCAACTTTGGACATCTGAAGTGATCACACAGAAAGCATAAGTTTTTCGAACACTACTTTATCAGCATGTTATTAGTACTTAAGTTGAGCGGCAGCCTCACTGCCCAGCAAAATTTGCATTTATTGGTTTTGCTCCCACATTTGGCTGTGCCAGCACCGAATGTAACCTGGGGCCATTTTATAGAATACTAGGACCAGTCTGCTAGAAGTGCCGATGCAGAAGCAGTTAACAACTCCCCAAGCTCCAGGCAAATTGATTTGCAGCACCTTTGTCACACTTTGGTGCCAAGTAGTGTGCAGTGCTTGCACTGGCGTGATAGGATTGGTCAGAGCAAATTGCTGTTATGAGAGGTAAACATAGAAAGAACGAGACAGTGTAGGCTACGGCACACCGTGGATGTTGTCGCTTTATGCCACTACTTAACCAAGCAATGCACCTTGCTACAGTGCTTTAAATGGAGTGCACACAGTCACGGTGACAGCTGAACAGTGACCTTAGGTCAAATCAAACCCATGCCACAAAGCTCTGAATCAAATACTTTCCAATGATCTGCTACCTGTCCAGGTTATCCAAGTACAAATAATACAATATATAACAGATTTGTTGATAGTGCATCCTACATGAATTTGCTTTGACAGCTGTGGCCACAAGGACGGAAGGTCCTGCCCAGAGATACTGCCGCAATGTCATAAAGCCAGCAATTCTGGGCTTTGACGCTACCCATGTTTTATAGATAAAATTGCCATCTTCTCAACATGCCACAAGTGTGTAGAAGCAGGTGCATTTCTTAATCCATTGGGTACATGTTCAAGCAACTTCAGAGTTGGCTTGGGTGCTCTGCAAGCTACATGCTTAATGAAATTACAATTCACAGTGGATAGCTCTTGTAAGTTGTATTTGATTATCCCAATGAGGCACAGTACTGAAGAGCTTGATATGCTGCTTTAAGCGGCAAGCTTAAAGACTTAAGCCATGGCTTATAAGTGTGCATTTGACAAGCCACAATAATCCACATGCTTCGTATTGCATCACAGATGCAAATAATGACATCTAGAATGTAGCCTACGTGATGTTATAACAAAGGGGTAAACACCGGTCAAGGATGAAATTAACAAAAAGAAAGCAGTACTTATGAATAGCTGTGAGGCAAGAATTCTGTGCTAAATAGCTTAGCAGTTACCCACTGAGGTCACTTTAGATTCAGCTGTAAGTTAAGGATCTGCTCGAGAACTTGTGAATGTGCTGTGTCCCCAAAGGCCAAGCAATATTGCAGGTAGGCATGCAAGAGTTGCTTCTGACTAACTCGTAAAGTAATCCAGAGTAGCACTCACTGTCTTGTAAAATGTTTTTGACTGCATGCTCAGGTCTTCAGATTTTGCCACAAGGTCATCCAGTTTCTCGCCACGCTCCAAGACAGCTTCAATGGTATTGTGCTGCACAGATAAAACATGGTGGGCTCATTTCATGCTACAACATAGCACAGATGCAAACGTACCAGGATGATTTTTGTTTCATCCAGGTCGGCTTGGATCTTGGTCATTGCATCAGCTTCAGTGGGTACCTTGAAAAAATCCAAAAAGTGAGATCGGTGCTTGCAAGTATACAAATGAATGGTGCACTCCAAAGGTATCGGACAAATTACCTGGTACTTTGCCAGGTACGCCTCCAAGCCCTGGTACTGGCATGTGCTACAAGGGTAGCAGAGGCAGGCATAAGATGCGAGAAAGTCAGCTACACTTGATATTACCTTTCTACTAGAGAAGACCACGTATGCGCCGGAATTTTCGACGCAAAATCGTCCAGTACCTAGGGTGGACAAGAAACATCGAAACAGTCATCTGCAAGTACTAGCGCTTACGTTCCTGTTTGTTTGCAGGCAACATTTTCGAAAAGGGCGTCACGTACTCATGAGCTGTGTGTAAACAAACATGAATCCGCAAAGCTGGTGTTCAGCCGGGTTTCACATATTAAACTTACCTTGTTGAGTAACGTGTGCGCCACTCGGCTCGGGTATTCGTGGTCAGAAACGACGACGCCCGCTAAGCTGTCACTGCGAACGTAGACGTGGCACATGTATTCTGCATAAGAGACGGAATGCCGTTAAAACAACCGTTCGCCCGTAAAGTGTCGCGCCTACCTCGCTCCCGTACAGAAGACCTAGTCGCCGCACAGCTTCGAGACACTATGATTTGACTGGAAAACTTGAGAAATTCCACAACGCTGCAACAGGTGAAAGCGCGTTGCTACATGTAGTCAGGAGCAATAGATTTAAAACAATTCACTTAGGGTCTACATAATGCGAGGAAATGTATGTGCCAACTTTTGACACAAACTTTTTTGTCACCGGCTCACACGCACCTCGATCGCTGGAAGAAGCTGAACGACGATACATCGCTCGCGCATTTTAATATGACGCCTTTCGTTGGGTGCTTATACAACACGGCTATGTGAAATAACTTGACCATACTGACGTCGGTTCCCGGGTTTTGTGTTGGTCTGGAAAACAAGAAACACCGATTGAATTGACGTGAAGACAACTCGGGGAAGCTCCCATTTGGTATGTTATCGCCACTACTGACGGCATCAGCTAGTCACCAGATTGCATACCTATTTAATAGGAAGATTAAGCAATGAGCAACCTAGCTTGGCCGTTCATGAGCATAACGTATGTTATAACGCAAAACTATTCGCCGAATTTCCCACAGCAACCTACTCACAGATATAAAATTGCCCGAGACCAAATCGACGAGCTATTTCAGAGCGGAAGGCGGAAGTGAGCCTATACCCTATCACCCAAAACCTTCCTTGCCAATGACATATTTATTAAAATAATATAGTTAACCTTAATAATATTATTTATTTTCTCAATTTTTTTATAATTTTGTTTTAATTGTCATATAGCTTGCTTTTGTGAAAACATTTTGGGAAACTTTGAGTAAGCTGTAGACCATAGACCCTGAAACAAGAGTACGCCGGTGCCTCTTCTTCTCTGGTTGCTGGAAGGCATATGTAAGTGGCGAATGTAGTTGCTGTGAAAATCTTAGCAAATCTCGAAATTCTGTCGCAAATATTGAATCGTTTTGGTGCCGTTCGCGTGTAATAGTGCCTTGTTTTAACCACTTGTGTACTATTTTTTTGTTTCTTAGCTAGAAAAACGTTCTTATTGATTATTTTGGGCAGGCCCCATCCTACGGTGCGTTTCCATTAGTGTGTTTCCATTGGTGTGTTCTGACGTTCTTGACCTTTCTGGCATTTGTTTTAATAGCTTGCTGTTTCCACTTATTTGGGGTTCTGTAACTAGGCTGTACTTTTTTTTTGATTAATGCCATCCTCTATTTATATTCGCTAACGTTGAATTTACACATGCCCCGTCTCCACTGTCGATCGCCATTGCCATTTTGTTGATTTGTCACTGTATTGCAGCGTTTGCGACATTACTAAGTACTGCTGTGTTTTCTCATTTTTCTTTTTTCAAGGCCTTAAAAGGACCACATGGCCAAGCTCAACCGATTGGTGTCCTCTTCGCGGAGGAAGAACAGGAAAAGGCACTTCAATGCTCCATCACACATTCGGCGAAAGATCATGAGCTCACCGCTGTCGAAGGATCTTCGGCAGAAGTACAATGTGCGCAGCATGCCCATCAGGAAAGACGACGAAGTTCAGGTAATATATGTTCTCAACTCGTTGCCCTTCATTCGCTCCCACGTGCGTGACCGTAGTGGCGAGAGCATGGCCTTTCCATTAAATTCTTGCTTGTCACCGCCAGCATCCTTAGTTGCAAATACTGCTAATCTAAAGCCCAGAAGGCAGGCCTGTCGCTTTCGCATGATTCAATTCCTAATTCGCGATGCGAAACAAGTTTTATCCTTGCGGACGTAATGCACATGACGAACTCTACTACGCGCAACACTGGAACTAAAGTTCGTCGTTAGTATGTTGCTGTTGCGAATATTTTAACGCTACTAAATGTTCTACGAGCTGCGTAATTTTGCCACCGTTCGGCCAACTACACTGATGGCGATATTCGTATTATGACACGTGCGTAGGCATATTCGTGGAGGCATGGTATGACAAATCTGGTGGCCCAACTAGGTTGTCTGTAGTCTGGCCACTTTACCTGCTTGGTCTACCAGTTTTCATACCTTAGTAATACTTTATTAATACTGCTTTAGGCATCATGGTGAATATTTTACAGCGTGAAAAAGATGACACACGACAAGGTGACACACGCGGGCACTGATGTATTGTCTCATTCTTGTCTTGTCCATCTTTCTTATGCTGTTAGACGTTCACCGAGACCCAAAACCAATTTATTCCACCAAACACGCCTTAGGATGCCTTAGGTATGTTGTTTTAGGCACCATGTATGCACATTATGAAGTGATTTAATATTTATGGTAGTGGTGCTGCCAGTGCTTGCACATGTAACACTCGTAGTCATTTTTGTTTCAAATCGTGTTCGCATGCTAAGCTTCACCTCGTGATGTGCCTTGCTAGCTTTAGCAACATTGTGAGCATTGCAAAACCATTTTTGGGAGTTCAGTAAGATGTCTAAACACCAAAATATTGATGCGGAGGGAAGAAGCAAGACTTCTTGTCAACAGGCTGTACACTTAGTGTGCTACTTCATAATGCGACACTCGTGGTATCGACAAGTCACGGTCTTGCGCACTTATTTCTCCCTATTCACAAAGGCTGTAGGACTGTCTCAGTATCATATTCTTCATGCATGGCAGAGCCCGCCTTTTCAATTCACCAATTGTTTGTACTCTGCATTGCATCTGTATTTCATGAACTTAGCAGTTACCCACTGAAGTCACTTCAGATTCAGCTGTAAGTTAAGGAGCTGCTCGAGAACTTGTGAATGTGCTGTGTCCACAAAGGCCAAGCAATATTGCAGGTAGCCAGAAATATAAAGCTGCATTGTCCTAATTCTACACTAAATGAGTCGCTCAACAATCTTGCGTTATTCAGTACCCACGATGGAGTGTCAGCCCTGTTAACAGCTTTAGGATGGGATTTCTCATCAATCTTTTCGCATGTTAGAAGTGGGGTATGCAGTCTGCAACAGTGCCAAACTTAAGCCCCACAAAGCCCAATGTAATTATTATTTAACAATACTGCTAATCTCTCATAAGATCATATCGATTGTTTTAGTTCATTGAGTTGGATGACTCAATTCATATTTAAATGCGATTAACTGAACGCAAAGCCCATAGTATTTTGTGAATGTACTCCATGCCCTGAAATGAAGGTGAACAAGTTCTAATTTTACTTGATGTATGGGTGGAATGGTGTATTGGCATTTTGAGGTTAGCATAGAGCTTTGCAGCTGCACTTTGATGCTTTGTGCTTGCAGTACCACTGCAGATAGGGTGTCACTGTAAAACAAGAACAATAAATTGCATGCTGTTTAACTGTGCAGTACCATTACTGAAACTAGGTACTAGATGTTTAGCTTTTCTGTGTGGAATGCAGGACGTAATACAGGAACAAGAACAATAAATTGCATGCTGTTTAACTGTGCAGTACCATTACTGAAACTAGGTACTAGATGTTTAGCTTTTCTGTGTGGAATGCAGAACGTAATACAGGAACACTAGTGTGGATGGCAGCACTGTTACTGACTTCTTGCGGTGGTCTGACCACAAATGTTGAAAACATTTCATGCTGTTCTTGTTGAAAGAAAATGAAAAGCCACTGTACATTCATGATCATGCTGACACCTTTTGCACCAGCAACTGAGCACCATGTAGCCCATCATTGGATGAATAGTTTTGTACACTCTAGTAAGTAGGGTTCCTGCTTCCACGAGATGGCAACTTAATATTTGCTTGTGATTTACCCGAGATAAAGGCCCTTATTTTAAGACACTTTTTTGTCTGCTTCCTTTTTGTATGTGCATGTTGCTCTTTTGTCTCTACTAATCTGGCTGAGGTTGAAATACAGGGTTGCAGAATTTTGCTTTTAGTGTATTGCAGGGCAGCAAAGGTTGTAAACCACCTGTGTACATAACTATTTCGGCAGTAAACAGCGTTGCTCATAAAATGTGTGGTGCATCAGGAATGTGAAAGGTGAAATAAATAGGACGTTAAGTAAGGAAAGACATGGTGCTGTGTCCTTGTCTTTTCGTGCTTTTGGTCATTTTTATTGCAGCTTCTTCAAATTGAGTTGATTCCAACTTGGCCAGCTCGCAGTTCTATAGTTGCCAACCATAATTTCATCTGCGTGCTAGATGCATATTTCTGTTGCCCAAGGGGCCCTTACAAATTGCAGCTATTTCCAAGTTCAATTCCCATTTGCAGTCGCCACATTTTGATAGGCAAAATCCAATATTGCATGTGTTTCGGTTGTCATGCTTGTTAAAGAATCCCAGGTGGTCAAAATTGATCTCGAGCCCTCTGCTATAGCGTCCCTCATAATCTACTGTGCAGTTTTGGGACCATAACTGCACAATTGAACTTTCAGTGAGCAAGAACTATCGTTACTTTAAGGAATAGCGCCAAAAAAACAAAGCTATACTCAAGTGTTGTTCAAAGTACCATATTTACCAGAATCTTAACGTGCACGTGACTTCTGTGACCGAAAGAAAAGAAGTGTGAAGAATTTTATATTTTTAACAGTGAACCTCTTTATTAGGCCTGTCCTTCATTCACTATCGCTCTCAGAAAGCTCCCTTTCACTTTCGGACCACAGCATGTCGTCTTCAGTGCCATCCATCGCATTTGACTTTACGACCATAGTGGTCGCAATCACAATCCAAGCTTCCACCACCCATCTTGCCACTTCCTCGATCAAGGCACGCTTTAGCCTATTGCTGGCTGTGAATGTGTGGCATCTATTCATCAGTGACTCAATATAAAGGGCCTGAATGCGGTCCTCGACAGGCTTGTTGATGCACACGTCTAGTGGTTGCTGCTGGGAAGTCATCCCACCCGGTATTACCACCAGGTCTGTGTGGCAAACTGCAGCTTGTCCTTTACATGCTGGTCACAAACATTTCACAGTGACACAAACATTTCATACTGCTGCTGTTGAAAGAAAATGATTCATGATTGTTGTCGGGGGACACCTTTGCACCAGCAACTGAGCAGCATGTAGCCCATCATTGGATCAGTAGGCATCAAGCACAAGCATAGAGCGGAGACCTAAGCTAGCGCCGGGCCTCTTGCGCCACGCACAGTCTATCCAGTCAAGAACGAGGTCGGTGTCCATCTAACCTTTCTCATTGGCATGCAGTAAAACACCTCGGTGAAAGTTTGCAGCTTTTGGGACAGTCTTGCGCTTAAAAACAAGAAAGGGCACCAGCTTGTGGCCATTGCCGGACGAAAGCAGGCGAACTTGTTCGGCCCCATTTAACTCCACTGTGGAGTTGACAGGCATTCAAAATACACCGGAGTCTGGTTGGCGTTGCCAATCTGGCTGAGTTGATCTGCGTTGCTTTGTCGCAACAATAAAATATACTGCTGAAAACAGCTTCTTTTCAAATTCCTGCGGTAACTTCTGGCACATGCCAGTCTGCCTTTGCAAAGAAAATTCTTTTCGCTTCATAAATCTGCTAATTTAGTCATGACTGGCTTCTCGGAAGGCCTCGACTTTTCGTAAGTTCATGGGCCTTTACCTTAAGGGCCTCCGTGGTCACGGGCATGTTGTCCACTGGAGCGTCCAGGAACCTCCCTGTTTGTGGGCTGTGATGGCCTTTACTTGAGGTTTTACCACCACTGACCTACTTTTACAGTAGGTCAGTGGTGGTCTAACTGCGCCATTGTGCTGCAACTTGTGCCAAAGCGCCACCTTTGCCTTGGGCGCTACGCGGACCTCACATGCAGTATCGTGGCCAATCCCTCCGTTCGTGGACAGACCCGCGGCTAAGCATTCGAGCATCTGCGACGCGGACTTCGCGCATGAGAATCCTCGATCGGACGCGTGGTTTAGCCTTTCACAGGGGTGCAACAGCTGCACCAATTTCGTATTTTTGCGCTGAGCTGCTCCGAAACCGCGATATATGTTGAAATTGCGCCGCGCTGCGCCAAAATGCCTGACCATTCGCGAAATTTCTTGGTTATGCTAGGGAAACAAAAGCTGCGTTGGCAACCTGCAGCTTGGACATCGCTATGCAATCCAGTCTGATCCGCTAGTGCAGACGAGATCCAAACACATGCCCAGATGAGACGGCGTGTTTGGTAGTGGAGGGCCCCGAAGAATATTGGTTGCAGTGCAGCGTGTTGTATATGCAGTAACGAGCGTAATTCGCCATTGCCGCGTTCACTCAACAAAATCCTCGCTGTATCCGTGTGCGCTGTCACGAGCGGAGCGGGTACGTATCCTCTACGGGAAATTCGCTTGTACGGTACTCCTGCGACCCGGCACTGATGGCGCGAGCTTTGTAGGCGACGCAATGTACAAAACTAGCAAGGGTTTGGTTCCATGTGGCAACAGGCACCACATTGCAATGAAACGGTGCCGATTTTTGCTGTACACACACACACACACACACATATATACCATCGACTGTCATTACAACGGACCACCCTGATAATCCAACACCCTGTCTGAAGACATGGCTGGCTTGTATGTGCTGCTTACACCTGAGGAACCTGCCGATCTATGGTTGGCACCAACTGAGAGAGAATTTAAGAGAGCGGTGAGCAGAGTGGATTCAGGGACAGCAGCAGGGTGTGATGGGATAGCGGTGAGCCTGATCAAGACGCTGGGGCCAAAGCACAGGCGAGGGTCGAGGAGTTTGTGGAGAAGGTACCGGGGGATTGGAAGAGAAGCAAGCTGAGACCTCTGTGCAAAGGCTCAGGTGATAAGTGAGACCTCACAAACTACAGACCGATTGCCATAACTTTGGTCCTGCATCGAGTGACCATGCAAGTGGTGGAGGCACGCCTCCAGCGGTGGGTGGAGGCAGTGGGAATTCTTGGAGAGCTTCAGATGGGTTTCTGGCAGGGACGTCATAGAGGACAGCCTCTTTGTCATCACGCTGGCGCTCCAGGCCGGGGTTCCATTGTATGTGGCTTTCCTGGACATAGCTAAGGCCTGTGATTGTGTGGGCCGAGAGATCCTCTGGAAGATACTGGCAGAGATGGGCCTGGCTGATGAGGATCGCGTACTGCTTCAGGCAATCTACAGTGATCTGGTGGCAGAGGTGGAGTGGGATGGCCATAAGACTGTGCAGATAGAAATACCTCGAGGCCTCCGGCAGGGTTGTCCGCTGTCCCCACTCCTGTTTATGGTATATGTTGCAGGGGTGGTACAACGTCTCGATGCCTTGGATTGTGGCTTCACTTTCAGGCATAAGGAGAGAGGGCAGCTGGTGCAGAGACGGATCCCAGCGTTGGTGTATGCTGACGATTTTGCGCTCATTGCAGGCTCTCCAGAGGAGCTGCAGAAGTTGTTACTTATGTGGCAAGGAGATGACGCGACTGAGTTTCAGCGCCACAAAGTGTGTGGTGTTGGTTTGGGGGGCACGAGACGCGCGGCCCGACACACCATAAAGCCTACAGGGCAACCCAATCCTCGGCAGCGCCAGCACAAAATATATAGGCATCAGACTGACAACCAGCTCGGACTACTTCTCGGCATACGAGAGAGATGAGAGGCAAAGCAGCCAGGCAAAAAGGAGTTCTGTGCCAGAGGTCTTTGTGGTCGTATAGTAGATATGAGGTGATGCAAGCGCTGTGGAAGATGGCAGCAACGCCGTACTATGCCTCTCCTCGGGAGTGTGAGAATTCCTGGAGAGGGGCGCAAGAGAGATAGGCAGGCTGGCGCTGGGAGTGCACAGGCGCACACTCGTGGAAGCGATACAGGGGGACCTCCTTCACCGTGAGAGAGGCGGTAGCAAATGCGACATACGAGAATCGGCTACTGAGGCTTCCGGAGGAGAATGTCGCACGACAGGTGATGGTTCGCACCATTTTCGCCGACAAGTCGACGAAATGGACAAGAACAGCTGCACTGCGTCGGCACTTTGGATTACCGACAATCGGTCTAAAGGAGGCGGCGCAGAAGCCGAAACACGGTTCCAGGTCGACAGAACGAGGCAGCTGTGCCACAGAAGAAAAGTCGTCCCTCAAGTTATATCGGAGTGAGAAGCTCGAAATCCGCACAGAGTGCTGTTATGACAACTCGAAGGGAAGTGCACTGCTGGCGGAGGCAAGTGCGGGTGTGCTGCGCACACGCATTTGGAGAGCACGCTTCACCGAGGGGGTTTCCACAACATGGTCCTGGAGTGCGGTGACATTTTCCCACCAGCCCGCACACAGGCGCTGCCTACCACACTTTGGTTTCAGGATGGAGGAAGTCGGGGCTGCGGAGGTGACCAAGAAACGCTTCGAGTTTTGGTGGCAGCGTGGAGCCGATGACTGTGCAAATTTATATATATATTTTTTTCTGAAGTTCACGAAAAGATGTTTCCGTGATTTTTTTTTTATGTGGTCACGCTGGTCTGGACAGGGCCAACTACGGAGACCCGATGCAAAGGGCAGGACCACCATCACCATGTCCGTTTTATCCGAAGTCCGTAATATCTGAAATCGTAATAGTATCCGAAACAGGAGGCCACTACCGAAACGCCAAATAATTGTCAGTTGCTCGTCAGAAAAAAAAAAAACTCGCGAAGAAATTGTGTACTTTCCCCATGTTTGGCGAGAAAAGTTGCGTGCAGTGCACTGCTGGGACACAATTGATGTCGTATGGAGCGCATGTTCAATTTCGCTGGGTGCGGCCTAGGTCAACCGTGCACGGCAAAACAATGCGCACTGCGAACGATCTTCGATCGTGTCCCTGCCCTCACCTACGCTGCTAATGTGAATTACCGCATATACTCGCGTGCTGAACACACTTTTTTCCCCACAAATCTAATGCAAAGTTGGTGGGTGCGTTATGTGGGGTAAATTTTATGAGTAAACGTTCTTTGCAAAACTGCTCCAAATTTGGATTTTCCTGCTCCATAAATTGCTCCACATCCTATTTTGGCTGTTGCACCACTGCTTTCAGCACTCGATGTTTAGGAATTCGCGACTAAGGACATCAAGTGTTGACTCCATCGGCACTTCAGACTGCTGAGTAAGCACATCGAGCGTCGACTCCTCGGGCCCGCGGTTAGGCATTTTTGTTTAACAGAATTGTTTTTTTTTTTGCATTTCTAGTAGCTTTTGTATTATGTCTGATTGCATAAAACTATTCTCAGTAGTCTACAAGTGCTAATTACACAGGCAAATAAAGTCTGTTTGCAGTGTTTTCTGCTCTGGGCACGTGAACTAAATGGCTACGTCAGTCCGTCTTGCTTGTGTCCATTTGCTCTAAGGAAGTATTTAACAATTGTGTAGTAGTAATCACCCGCACCAAATATCTTGCACTTGCTTTTCTCCAACTGATCCAAAACTCAAACATTTTGTGCTACAGAACTGCTACAAAATGCTAATGTGGCTGCTCCTAAATTGCTTCAATTCTTAGACTGGCTGGACCAGGTGTACTGCATCACAGTGTATTAGTTCAAGCTCATGGAGCTAATCATTCCAGCCTATTACCTTAACAGACGGCAAATACAGAGTGAATGTTCACATTCGCTTCCCCAGTGCCAACTTACCCATACTTATAAAGTCGACGAGAGAAGGCACTTTGATACAGCCTATTTGCTGGATAGCACGCACTGTGAAATTGGTGTTGGCAGGAGACAACACATGACATCCTTGTGGTGTTGGCTTTGATTTGTGCCTTCTCTGAACATGGTGCACCAGTATGCTTACAGCTTGCACATTACAAATTTTCATGCTATTTCTTTGGTTATATTGGGAACTGCATAGGTGTGTGAACATATGCAGCAGCTTGGGCAGAATTTTAACTTGTATTATAGGAGGTAACCATGACCGTTATTAAGGAATTAAGGTGTTTGCTTTAGCTTTATATACTAGACTCAGATGCACATTATATAATTATTTACTCTACTTGCATGATTCAAGTCTTCAGCTTTTGCATGACTGGAATGTGCGTGTGCCTTATCCTAGTAGAAAGCACTGGAAGAGGTTTGTTGGTGTGGTCTGTGTGGGAGGTCTGGATGTGTTCCATCATTTTATTGGGGTTTTTGGTAGGGGCACAGGATGATATTGAGGGAGGGAGGGTGTGGGCCAGGAATGTGAAATGCCATTACAAAATCAGGTCAGCTAGTTACCTTTTTTATTTACTGCCATTTGGTTGGGTCCAGATGACCAGTGTGGGTACATCAACATTGGATTCTGTGGGTTGGGCACTGGCAGAGATGGCGCCCGACAGTCATGTATTTATGGTGGAATCGGTATTGCAGAGCAGTAGCTACCAGCTTTCCTGCTTTGCAATATGCAATGGCAAGTGCGATAAGTACTATATGTGAAAATGCAAAGTGGTGATTCGAGTGCGAACTTTGAGCGATAGAAATTTATTGAAAGGCTTTATTTAACATTTTTAAAGAGACCAGCGAGTGAAAGCAGCAACTCATTGAGTGTTCTTGTCTGTAAACCAAGGATGTGTGGAGGCATGAGAGGGTGTCCACTTCGCTCATATGGCCTGAACTAGTCGTGGCAGCAGTGGATGGCCACTGAGAAGATGTATTGGAGAGAAGTTGCGCTGGGACTCAGAGAAAACTTGAAAGAAAAAAAAGTGAAGGGTAACATTACAGTTTTACAACAGTGGAAAGATTAAGGCATTAAAAATGAATCCGCCTGCGACAGTTTGGTTTGCCATTGCAACACCCAGCAGAGCAGGATTGCATTTTGTATGGTGTATGTGCATTGGCCTAATTGTGATGACTTGTTGCAGGTGGTACGTGGACACCACAAGAGTCAGCAGGTGGGAAAGGTGGTGCAGGTCTACCGCAAGAAGTATGTGATCTACATTGAGCGGATTCAGCGAGAGAAGGCCAACGGTGCATCTGTCTACGTGGGCATTCACCCCTCCAAGGTGGTGATTGTCAAGCTGAAGATGGACAAGGATCGCAAGAAGATCCTCGAAAGGCGTGCACGAGGCCGCCAACTCAAGGACAAGGGCAAGGGAAAGCACACAGAGGAGAGTGTGGCCATGGAGACATAAAGTGTAAAACCCACATAGAAGCTGGCTGAGTTGTTTAATAAAGGGCTTGGCTTGTCCTGAGTGGTCGAATTTAGTCAGTGCTGGGATCGGATCAATTTTATCTCTGCACGAGTCCATTCAGTACTGACAGCTTTAATGTGCCTACATTCCTGTGAAAAATAAACTTGTTCCTTCGTGTAAGGAAGATTCACAATCGGTTCTGACTTGCCACCTCCCGTCTCTACATTCGTTTGTCAGGTTTTTCTTATGAAAATCGACCCAAGAACGATAACCGTCGAAGGTTTCCATCTGCCTAAGGGCACTTTAAGTCTGCAAGACCAGTGATGATAGAACGGCCTGACATACCTAAGCACCTATGAGTTGTGAATGCGAAAGCACCAATGAGCAATTGAACGCCGCGTTATGAGCGGTCCCATTGAGTTACGAAGTCGCGGGCAAGCGAGCGCGTTGAGACGCTTGACCAACGTCTCCTAGGCCGGTATTTTGTAGCGGTGGCTTTCCGATGCTAATGCCTTTTCGCGCTTGGTCAGTGGTCAGAGCGACGGTCCGCTCACCTTATCAACGGGATCAGCCGGCCGTGAGCGGTGGATGATAAGACTAGTATAGAATAAGGCATCCCTACAAAATACCGGCCCTAGATAGCGCAAGGCCTGTGCACTTCGATCCGTGACGTCATGCTATCTTGCCTGACTGCCATAGAATCTAATGGGGACACTCCCGAGTAAGCCGCGGTGATTTAGACGCCGCTTTCGTTGCACTGGGCTTGGCAATGGGAATTTCGGTCCACGTACCATGTAAAGCGGAGTGCACAGGCCTACTATCTAGGAGGCGCCCATTTAGCGCAGTGGGTGAGACACTGCTTCTGAGCGTGGGGTCGTAGGTTCAAAACTCGTTACCGCTAACGTTTTCTTTTTTTTCACCGCGCTCCCGAGTTGAGGGAGCGCGATGTTGAGGCCAAACGTCAGCGTCGTCTTGCCCTCCAGGAACCCGACAATGGTGCACGCCTCGGCCAGCTTCTAGTAGACGTTCGGTTGGGTGACGCCTAACGATGATACGCCATTCTTTGTGGGGGCAATATTCATTAAGCAGACCAACCATAGTCAGTTTCGCTGGCTTCCATCTTCACAGTAGTAGAAGGGCTTTTAATAATTTCTTTTCCCCACCCGCCGCTGAGCACGAGATCGCGCGATTAAATGCCGCACCATTTCGATGCGGGCGAAATGCAAAAACGCATGTGTGTCGTGCATTGGGGGCACGTTAAAGAACCCCAGGTGGTCAAACCACAGCCTTTGTTGGTGGCACCATGAATTTAGGTGCCGTAACACCAGACGTCGGATTTTTCGGCCCATGAGCCATCTACGGTTTTCGCCTTAATACATTGTTTTCAATTTGACTTGTGTTGTTCTCGTCGTCTTTCGTGTTTTATAGCCTTAAAAATGGCGAGCTTTCACTGAAGTACTTTGGTATCTTGTTTAAAAAAAAAAAAAACGCGTATCCTGGCATTGAGTGTTCTCGAACAAACGAGTACTAGGTTTCAATATTTTCGGCGGCATGAGATACTTATGTTCCGTGACCCACCGTAAACACGTAATCTTATTACTGAATTAAAAAGAACTGAACACGAATATCTTCACAGCTGAATGGATAAGAGTCCCGCATAGCACTAGCTAGATTGAGGTATCTCAGTCGCATCTCTGCCGTGTGGAATCGCCAAAGTGGCTGACACGATACTGTAGTTGCACAATCGAAATAACGTTTGCTCACAATCTCGGAAATAACTCCCCTTACACAGAATTAACTGCGTAAATTGCGTTAAACGCAGCACGCAGGCTCCGTAACCATGATGGCCAACGTAAAGGGACTTTAGGCCAACGGCGTCGGAAGCGCCACCTCGCGAGCGGGAACCGAAAGGGGCCACGTTTTGCCGCTGCATCCCGGCGGAGTTTGCGAACTGGCAAAGTAATCTAGGGCGCGATCTTGTACGCGTTCCAAAATGGAACGGAGGCGTTCCGTTCCATCGAGCGGCACACGATTGGTCAATTTGAACGTCGCGGTTGAAATTGACCAATCGTGTGCGGCTCGATGGAACGGACCGCCTCCGTTCCATTTTGGAACACGTACAAGATCGCGCCCCTAGTGGTCATGATTGGGCTCTGCAGGGGTACTTGCAATTTCACTCTTGATGAAAGCTGGACCCCGGCCGAAACGTCTAAATTAATTGTTAATTTGGCTTCTTTTTATAAAAGTACCAAGAGATTTAGTATTATAGGCGGGGCCGCCGGAAAATAATACGCAGCCGAATTCCAATATGGGCCGACCGTACATCCGATATACGTATCATCAGTGCTATACGCGGTGATCATTTTTAAGTTTTACAGAAATTTTAAAAGTCGTCTGTTGCAGATGACATACTAGTTCTAGTCCTTGAGCTGTATTATTCAGAGGCGCACATTACTTTCACGAGAAATCGAAACACATATTCAAGGTGAAGTGATGAAGTTACGAAATTTGCAGGCACAAGTTGGAATCAGCTAGCGCAAGACGGGGGTAATTGGAGGTCGCAGGGAGAGGCTTTCGTCTTGCAGTGGACATAAATATAGGCTGATGATGATGATAATTTATTGTAGTGAGTGCAACATCGAATGCGAGCATTACACAGACAAGCCAGTATGCACCAAACTTCAATGCCTTCGGAATTAAAGACTCGGGAAGCACGATGCGTATAACTAGCAACCGAAAGAAACACTCATATTCGCAACTATAAACAGACAAAGGCAGCCACTACATTGCGCGCTATTCGGTGTGCGAGGACAGTCGGGAAGGAGGGATATACAAAAGCCGTGATTTTCCCAACGCGTGCAGAAAACGGGATTGTTACATCGGAGCATCTGAGGGAGAAACTGAACAGGGAAAGAAAGAAAAGGAAGGCAGAGAGGTTAGCCTGCACTTGGCTTGCTCCCATACACTGCGTTAGGGAACAGCGGGCAGAAAATTGGATGTGGCTTAACTCAGTTATGCCTGGGTGTGCGTAGCGAGAGGTACGGTTAATGTTATTGTTTAGCTTGGTGTTTCATTCCGTCGTTGATCCGCGGCCCTGGCACGAAACGCCGAACTAGACGACGAACCATCCTCATCTGAATGCACTCGCCTGGCCGCTTCGTACTTACGACGTTTCTCGAGGCGTGCGGCTCCTTCTTCCTCCGTCTCCTCGGCTCTCTGCCTCCTCTTGGATTCGTTCCGACGACGAAGCCTGGCTTCTTTCAGTCTCTCCGACTCACTTTCTATATCTGTCCACGAATCCCACTGAGCCGCCCCTTCTATATATACGATGCAACGCCGGCTCTTCGGGCGATGCAACGCCGGTGGTTGCTAGGCAACGGCTCAGCTCGCGGTTTCACCAGCTCCTCCTCTGACGTCATGCCAGATGGCGCTGCCAGCTGCGGCGGTTGCTAGGCAATGGCTCAGCTTGCGGTGAGGCCACCGACCACAGCAAAACGGCGAGCATGCGGCCAATGTAGCTCTCGCTACAAAAAAAGAAAGGGAGAATGAAAGGGACAAGAAGGAATGCGCGCACACACACATACGTATACAACTGCGTTCACCGCGCAATCGAAGGCGGTCGTACAGCTCCCTGTGATGTTCGGCTCTCGTCATTGCACACCTCTGCACGGGGCTCGTTCTCACCAGAGATCTTGTAAATCCGGCCCAGACTGCGCGTTGGTCACGGGTCCAGGACCGTTCGGTGTTGGGCACCGGACGGTCTTGAACCAAAGTGCCTTCGCATACAACGGGCGGGCTACATACGAAGCTCGATTTTTGACGGACCGTTATTTGAGCGGACAGTTCGTGCTCTACATCGAACGTTGGTTGCAACAGATACTACGCGAAACAGCAGTGCCAGTGTTAGCGCGTAATACGCACTGCAGTAGCTGTCACGGTCACTGCTACGCTCTCTGAACCGAAACAGCAACTTCTTTTTTAAATTCTTTAAGTGACATTTTTTGCGTTTGCCTTACATCCTCATGAGGAGGAGGAAAACATTTATTAAGAGAAACAAACAAGCAGGCGTCTTCCTGCTTGTGCTGGGAGGTGCCCTCAGTCCAGGGCTCCTGCGGCTCTTGCTGTCTCCCGGGCCCGCCGCACCAGTTGTTGGTCACGAGGGTCCGAGCTAGTCAGCACGGCCTCCCACTGCTCGGGTGTGGGGTTGGGTATATGTGGGGCTACCTGTATTTTGGGGCACGCCCATGTGGTGTGATATAGGGAAGCGTAGTCGTTACAAAGGGGGCATTTGTACGAGTACAGTGCAGGGTGTATTGCGTGTAATCTGCTTAAATGGGGGCATGTGTTGGTTTGTAATTGTCGCCATGTTACTGCGTCTTCGCGTATTTTATTTATGGAAAAGTATTTTAACTAATGGCAGAAGCCTGCATTGCTGTTGATGTTGATGTTACGGGCTGACATATATGCTACCGACGTCTCCAAATAAAGTCTCATATACGGTACTGATGCGCTACCTGTAAGTTGTAACTGCATGTTTTAATTACCATAGATAGTTTTATCAGAAGGGGTCATCACTGCTTCAAATACGAACGATAAATAAAAGGTTTATCTGCACGGAGTGCATGCGTGCTGCAGTGGCCTCCTTGTCACTGATGACAAGGAGTGATGAATCACAAATCTGCAAGCTGCTCCACAAGCTCTTGTCACAGAAAACGACGCCCTTGACTAGCGAAATAAAACCGGCCTCCTCTCCGAGAGAACAGTCGCGCGGGATTCCGAGGAGCGGCATCCAAAGTCGATCGAGCCAGCGGAGACAATCCCTTGTTGACGGGCCGCCCGCTGCTTGCCAAGACGATCGGGTTGCGCCGCTTCTCCAGTTCGCGCCCCTGGGTACCACACCTCAGCGCGTACGCATTTGCACGGCTGCTCAACAGCGACGAGTATCTCCTGCGCGTCTGCCTCTGTCAACTGCGTGCTTGCGCTGACGACCGTCCTCACTTCGCTTCATAACCGTAAGTTAACACCCTGTTTACATCAACGTGCGTCATCTCCATAATATCGGATTACTATAGCGCACCGGGGCTGACATTGCTCCGGAAGAATTCATTCTGAACCCGAGAGCGCTCGTTGCAGCTGAAAAAAAAAAAAAAAAAAAAAATGGAAACTCCACTTGTGACAGTGATTTGTGCTTTCAGGGCATCAACTTTTCAACTGGCCAAAAATGAGATGCCGCCATTGCAGCGTGTGGTAATCTGTTAAGCTGCGTTGCTGCATGGCTCGATCTGTTGTGAGTTTACAGCATGTAAACAGTCGCTTCTCAGGCAAAAGCACCTTCTTATCGCAGCATGACCAGTACCAATCACTCAATAGTCGTTTGAGAAATGGGGCAGACCTGGTAGTACAATCTGTTGGGCTTGAAGGTTTGATCGCTTCATTTCTGGCCGACTGTGCATTTAATCTCCTCCCTTAAAACGAATCCATGTCGGAGCATTATCGCGACCTAAACATTTCGCATACGTGTGACAGCGTTTGAAAGCTTCTCATTGACAGCGTTTTGTATATCTTATTTCGTTCTTTACTTCACAATGCATGCACAGTGTATTATTTCATACGTATACTTCGAAGTGCCGCTTGTTTACAGAAGCTCGTGCGGATCGACTCTTCAAGGCGCACCGCGCTGGCGCAGAAGCTGGTAAATCAGGCAACGTACAAATTGGCTTAGCCACAGATATGTAGGGTGGCGCTTCATAAACGGAAATATCTCATGAATGAAACGTGCGAAGGTTGTCTTCCGCCTGAATTATGGAAGTGAACATTTCCTAACGTAATTCTCCATCTTGCACTGACCAAGGTAGCCTGTGCTGCCTGAACACACGGTGCTATCACTGCTGCACTGCACATTGGCTTTCACCGCATATCGTCTGTGCTGTAGAGGAAGCATCTTGCGTGAGGTTGGTACATTTTGCAGTTTACCCCGATGCCGAGGCACATGCGGCACAAAAGTAGTGCTTCAGTATCTCAAGCGGAATACGGTTGAGATACGGTGGATGTTTAGAAGAGCGATGGCAACCAATATTTCATTTGTTGTTCTCACAGAATCTCGGCCGATCAGTCGAGATTCTGTGAGGTACCAGGCCGCTTCCTGTTAGCGCCGGCGTAAGTGAAGCAGAAATGAGTTGCACGTACTACTTAAAACTGCGTACACATGTCATATCTATGCTTTGCGGTGAAATATTCTGCAAAATTCTGAATCTGTTGATGTAAAGGCAAATGACGGCTGCTCGCTTGCACACAGCGGAAGACACAGTGGCCTATGCACTTGCCGCAGGAAATGCAGTTTGAGGGAGCAGGGCGACGAAAGCTTCGAAAAAAAAAACAAAAAACATTACGAGTTTTTGCGCGACTTAAGTTTTCTAGCGCAAAGACGCAGCGAACAAGCTACTGCTATGTGAGTAGGTATAGCCTGGTCACACGTGCATTTTCACGTGTATAGCCTCCCTTGACTTGTGAAACGCACTTCGCCTATGACATATGGCTTTGATATGCACGTATAGAGTCTGCTCAAGCTACCGATGTGTATTATCGATCACGTCACGTCGAAGAAAGCTGACGCTCAGGTCGTTGACCCCCCCCCGAAAAAAAATTTCTGGCTACGCCCCTGATGTGCATGGTCTATAGTCGCAGGAAGGGGGGTGAGATAGTGCAGTAGAAGCGGGGCGAAGTGTCTGAGAGGCACCCGCAACGTCGACAAGAGTGTACATAGCGATGCATGTGGTGTCCATGACGCGTGATGACTGCAATTGCCGTAGATGCACACCTGGGAAGGTCAAGACATGCAAGGACAGGGCTTGAGCTTGTTGCAGACTGCTGGGCACAGAGATTCGTTCTACACGCCGAGAAAAAGCGAGCTGTAGCATATAAGATAATCAGAAACAGTGAGTTTTAACAGAAAAGTGTCGATCACACAGACGCACCTCACTACCTTCCAGTGGGAACTTATAAAGCACGGGTAAAATAGTAAGTTTTTTTCTTTTCTTTAGGAAACGTCACAGGTCTAGTACATGTTGCAATTTATTATTGCTCCTGGAATGCGGCCCGTCTTCCTCTCTCTCTCTCTCTCATCCAAAGAGAACTCCTTAGATGATATATCCAAATCTCGTCCTCGAAGGCAATCTGACGTTAGCGTGACCGCTTCCTAGAGTCTAGCACGCACATTCGGACGCCTAACTC
This sequence comes from Dermacentor silvarum, assembly GCF_013339745.2. Lineage (NCBI taxonomy): Eukaryota > Metazoa > Arthropoda > Arachnida > Ixodida > Ixodidae > Dermacentor > Dermacentor silvarum. The sequence goes on from NC_051154.1 coordinate 38,258,697, forward strand.
CAGATTCCAAAATACATATATCATTTGCATATAGACTGAGACATGAATAAATCGGAGAAGGGAATCAACAAAGACCGACGAGCGCTAGGGTATGAAGAGCGTGCGGCTCGAGAGTACACCTTGTAGTACTTCTCGGCATCTTTCATGGTGCGATGTCATCCTTTGTTTTCCCAGAGAAGGACATATCCTTCAAATAGCTCTATATATGCACAGCCACCTGATTCGACATCCTCCAAGGCGTCAAAGATGGCTTGGTAAGTTAAGTTATCGTAAGCTCCAGACGAGACAAGGTCAATGATGTTATGAGTAGATAAACATCCGCACCGAAAGCTGAGGCTATAGCGTCAGCCCATATGTTTATTTCTATAGATGCCACTCTGTGCGCACCGGTACCATTATCTCGATCAACTTTCCTAGAAATGGGACAGCAAGAAGTATCCAAGGGTCACCAGAGTGGATGCTTGAGCGTGTTAGTATACTGCAAGGCTAAGAGCGCGAAAAAAAAAAACAAAAAAAAAACACCCAAAATAGCGCTGTGGTGTCCAGCCCTTTCTTTATGTCTGTGTTTTTTCGCGCTCTTGTTTTAGCAGTCTACGGGTCATATGCCTGATTTGAGCAGTGGAACGAGGCGGCTGGACTTCCATGCTGGAGGAACCAAACCCTCGCGCCATAAATCGTACGTCGGGTTGTTTGATCGAGGTTGCCAAGAGGCCGCGCATATAACACCACCATGCATGCCCAGGCGACGCGGAGCGCATGCACGCTGCCAGTGCCACTTGCAGCTACTCGATGTAATAAGAACTGTCCATACCCTGCGAGAGTCTCATGGATCATGCGCAGTGAACGGGGACAGTGGACCGGTAACCTCACGCAGAAGCAATTTGCTACGTCAGTCTCTCGACAACCTTGGTTTAGAGCAAGGCATTTTGTGACGAAGTTAGGGGATCACGCGCTGTTCTCATTATTTGCGACAGAGGCTGGTGTTGATCAAGCGACTCGTTTCGCCTTATAGAGACTGCGGTGAATTGATACAACGCTGCATGTTCTGCGTACGTAAATGAACTTGGTGCGCATATTTTGCACAACGGCGAATCGTTGGGAGCCAGTTCACTTTTTTCTTTTTTCGGGTAAAAAAAAAAAGGCGGGGGGTGGGGGGGTATATGTTTGGCAGTGCATGTAGCCTTTAGAGCGGCATTGTTAATCAAAATTAAAATTACGATGTTTACAGGAAGAGGTTCACAGAAAGACGGCTATCGTTTGGATTGGCGCTAGGTCAGCAGCATTTGGAGAACCAAACAAAAAGACCAATACAGTATTCACTTTTGTTGCATAATATGTGCGAAGAATATGTGTAGCCTGAAACTTTGAAACGGTTCTACACACGACAGTAACTGCGCTATATGCATGTACTGTATAGTGTAAAGGAGATGGTGAGGAAAGAAAAAGTGCTACTGAGTGGTTCATCATCATCATCAGCCTATATTTATGCCCGCTGCAGGACGAAGGCCTCTCCCTGCGATCTCCAATTAGCCCTGTCTTGCGATAGCTGATTCCAACTTGCGCCTGCAAATTTACTAAATTCATCACCCCACCTAGTTTTCTGCCGTCCTCGACTGCGCTTCCCTACTCTTGGTATCCATTCTGTAACTCTAATGATCCACCGGTTATCCATCCTACGCATTACATGGCATGCTCAGCTCCATTTCTTTCTCTTAATGTCAATTAGAATATCAGCTATCCCCGTTTGCTCTCTGATCCACACCACTCTCTTCCTGAGTAGTTACGCAGGAGTATATTGTACTCGCTCGGGTAGAAACTTTTACTATAAGGTTCTTTTTAAGTACTATGTTTATTAATTTTTATAAATGTTTCGGTGGCGAAGGGAACGTTTTTTTTATAGTTAAATCTGTTTCCTTGTTTGCCTCGAAAGGCCTTGAAACGGGAGGTTATGTGGCTACGCAGAAGACACTAGCCCCTTGCAGTCATGTGAGGGGCCAGGATTGAGGTAACGACAACAGCAAAAGAGAGAAACGGTTCTTCAGTGTATTGATGATGTGAAGCCGAGACAGTGAACCCACGAAAAGCACAGTGGAAAATTACTGGTTTTTAATTGAAACATATCATTAATAAGGGGTGATGAATAAATTTGCGATAAGCTTCAAGTTCTTCATAAAGGAAACAAAAACGATGAATTGCAAGAAAAATTGGAATAAAGATGATTTACCGTCAGTGGGAGCCGAACCCGCAACCTACGCTTGAAGGGTGCGGGGCTCTACCAGTTGAGTTACGGCGACGGCTATCCCTCCGTCCACTCTCTTGAGCACCTGCATTTATAACCTCGCTCTGAAAGTGTATAGCCGGCGCCTGCTCACTAACATGATGTGGAATGTCGATGAAACCGCATGCGTTACGTCGCGCGCGATCTTCGGAGCAGGAAACTGTCCAATAACCCTTGTACGCTACCTCAAGGTATCAAGGCTACCATAGAGTCTAAGCCCTCGCTATGGAATGGAGCGAGAATAATCAGAGGATTATATTTTTTAGTAACAACAATGTGAAACCAATAACAGGCAATGAAGCCAAGAAAAGCACAGGGTAAATTACTCCTTTTTTAAAATATGAGCTGTATAATAGATTTTTCTTGTGCTTTCATTGGCTTCATTGTCTGTTAGCTTTATCGCGTGTTTATGCGACAACTATTTCGTATTATTAAATATAGCGGATTCGCGACAAAACGATAATTTGATAATTTTTACTCATAAGGCTTTCAGCACTGATGGACATCAAAATTGGTGAGGTAATCGCTTGTCTAATTACTAATGAACAGAATTTCACTTAAATTTTTATTAGCAACTTTATAAAAAACTGCAACAAACTACTCAAACTACTCAAAGCAAACTACTCCAAGCATAAACTTTTGATAGAAGGTTCGTACTTAGCCCCATTCCTAAAAATATGAAATCAAAATGTGTCGTTTAATGCATTGCTCAATATTTTTTGTACTCCCTTTTCCCACAGTGCATAAACGTATAAACTGGAACTGCAATGCACTTCGCGACAGATTTTAAGTACGATAGTTTCCGAGCCTTGTGAAAAGCAGGGAATGCAGTTAAGTAGTGTGATAATAATTAATAATCGTATTGGCGATTACAGCGCAAATTCTGATGTCCGCCGCTGCTATGAAGCTTGGTGAGTAAAAATCAAATCCAGCCTCTCTGTTCCCTGATTATTTTTGCTTCACTGGATTGATTAGATATGCACAAAAGGCAGCGAAAATCTTTCCCTAAGGGAATCAGAAAAATAATCAGTGAAGTGTTAGTCGTGGTGATCTCTTCAGCGCCGAAGCATTAGCGAGAAGTGGGTAGATAAGCAGAACGCAAGATAACCAACTTGACATAATTACTGAGCTCAAAAAAAAAAAAAAAAAAAAAAACGAGCACAGCATGAAAGGAAAGGGGGGTGGATACGGAACAAGCGCTTTTTGCGCTCAATAATTATGTCTAGTATATATGCACCAACTATAGGCCGTCAGCAAGTACTTTTGAGATAGCCAATGCTCGACATTTGACAAAATAAAGCGCGCTTCGGTGTGGAGAAGATGCAGAGAGAGGTATTCCAACGTGAGAGCAACGTCCATGAGTAAAACGAAGATGACTTGCAGTTTCTTGGTTTTGTCAATCAGAGACGTTTAGAGCGCAGCGAAGACGTCGGCAGCAATACAGCATCATCGAAACGAGGTCTGGTACGTCAATGCAGTGCGTTATGCAGCCTGGAACTCGTGGCCACTGTGTGCAGTACTTTCTAGGGATATTCACTGCACATGATCTATATAATATCTATAGTTAAAGGAAGAAAAAGTCGGGCCGAGGTGCTGGGAAGCCGAGCGCTGCTCGCGTATCGAAAAGTCAACATCCTTATCCAAAAGAACCCATTTACCTCATAACTCCAGCATCCAATGATAACTTATGATCATATGGAATGCTATGTGAAAGCCCGTATGGTCTCATGTGATACATATAATTATTGGTAATGAGAGTTAATACGCAATATCATGCTTTTTTTTAATAGCGATCCTTTGGTTGGTACTAAAATGTCAGAAAGCTGGAGCACATCGGCATATATGTGTAACGCAATATCGTGCTTCCTACTTTCATAAAAGTCCTTGACCTCTGAAATGTGTGCTTGTGCAACACGGATAACGTTAGCTTCTGCACGTGGGCCCAGCATCGCCGAGCAATTGGCAGCCGTGACTGGCGAACGTATCTCACCTGTCATTGACTCGGGAGAGGCGAATCCGCGACAAATGGGCTCTCCAGCCACTCTCGACCTTGCTCGACGACGGATACGGGGAAGCCTTTGTATCACGCTCTTTGCGCTCACTTCAGCCGACAGCGCGCGCTGCTGTTGAGAGAGATAGATGCATGCATGCACCGGCCATGCGCCAGCTAATGCAGGGCTGATAAGGCACGCGTCAAAAGTCGTCTGCGGTGTTGGACGGCCTGCCAGCAGTCCTTGGGCGGTGCTGAGCGGGGTGACCATGTGGCTTCGAGCGAGCGCCCGTGGCCTGGCCTACAGCAGCCGTGCCGGGCTGGAGCCACAGCAGCGAGCCGCGGTCGGTCGGAGGCCGGCGGCGTACCGCAGCGAGCTGGCGGCCGCGCGACGTGTGGTGGTCAAGCTCGGCACCGCAGTGCTGACGCGCGAGGACGAGTGCGGCCTGGCGCTGGGCCGGCTCGCCTCCATCGTGGAGCAGGTGTCGCAGCTCCACAACGAGGGCCGCGAGATGCTCGTGGTGACCAGCGGCGCCGTGGCGTTCGGAAGGCTGCGGCTCAACCGCGAGATGCGCATGTCCATGTCGATGCGCGAGACACTGGCTCTGCGTGGTGAGAGGAGCTCGAGGCTAGCCGCCGAGGAGGCGCAAAACCCCAAGAAGCGGGCCGCAGCTGCCGTAGGTCAGAGCGGGCTGATGGCTCTCTACGACGCCATGTTCAGCCAATACGGAGTCAACATCGCCCAGGTGCTAGTCACCCGGCCAGACTTCTACAACCCGGAGAGCAGGCACTGGCTGCGTAAGACGCTGCTGGAGCTCATCAGCCTTAACATCATACCCATCATCAACACCAACGACGCTGTGACCTCGCCGCAGCTCGAGGAACAGGTAAGTGACTGACAGTCGCTTTTTGCAGCCACTGAATTAAACAGAAGGCTGCTAAATGACATCATTCGAGAACTGTCTCGGTGTTTCCACGACAGATCATGAGCTAATCGCGCGCAGGCACATAGCGACGAAGTGGGTCTGAACGACAACGACAGCCTTGCGGCCCACCTGGCCGTCCAGGCAGATGCCGACCTACTGCTCATGATGTCTGACGTGGAAGGAATCTTCACACACCCTCCGAATCAGGACGGTGCAAAACTTCTACACACTTACAACCCTGCCTTCAATGGGACCATCAAGTTCGGGTCCAAATCTAAGGCAGGCCTCGGAGGCATGGAGTCCAAAGTGAGTCAGGCTGCGCTGCGTGCTGTGTCGCGGGTTTCTTAATGCGCTCTCTCTCTCTTTCACAGATCAAGGCAGCTTCGTGGGCGCTCGAACGCGGCGTGTCCGTGGTTATTGGCAGTGGCTTCGAGGAAATGGCGATCACGCGCATCGTGCAAGGCAAGCGCGTGGGCACTTTCTTCACCGAGCACCGCTCCAAGACGATCCCCCTTGAGTCGCTGGCCGCCGACGCACGAAAGGCCAGCCGCACACTGGAGTCCTTGACAGCGGCGCAGCGCTCACAGGCCGTGATGGCCATGGCTAGTGTGCTGGAAGAGCGCGCGCCAGTCATAATGGAAGCCAACCAGCGCGACTTAACCACAGCGCGGGAGCAGGGCCTCAGTGCACCTATGCTGGCGCGCCTGACCCTGACACAAGCCAAACTGTCTTCGCTGGCTGACGGACTGCGCACTATCGCAAACATGTCGCCTAATGTGCTGGGCCGCGTAGTACGTAGGACGCGCCTGGCTGAAGGCATGGAACTGAGCCAGGTGACGGTGCCCATCGGCGTTCTGCTCGTCATTTTTGAGGCTCGCCCGGACTGCTTGCCGCAGGTGGCCGCGCTTGCGGTGGCAACAGCCAACGGACTTTTGCTAAAGGGTGGTCGTGAAGCCGCTCATACAAACCGCTGTCTCTGGGAGCTCCTGCAGGAGTGTTTGAAGCCGTACGGCGTTGCCGACGCTCTCGCCCTCGTCAGCACGCGTGAAGACGTAGACGAACTGCTTCAGCTCGAGGGGTACATCGACTTGGTTATACCCAGGGGCTCAAACCAGTTGGTGCGCGAAATTCAGCGTAAAAGTCGTGGCATTCCCGTTCTAGGTCACAGCGACGGCATCTGTCACGTATACGTGGACCGAGAAGCGGACCCGCGAAAGGCCATGCGTATTGTGGTGGACTCCAAGTGCGACTACCCGGCAGCCTGCAATGCCATGGAAACCTTGCTGGTGCACCGCGACCACGTGGACGGCGGCTTGCTCTCGGAGCTGTGCTCTTCACTCAAGACGCGTGGTGTGAGCTTGTACTCGGGCCCTCGGTTAGCGCAACTGCTCACCTTCGGGCCACCGCCGGCACCCTCCATGCGCATCGAATACAGCGGGCTCGAGTGTGCCGTCGAGGTGGTCGACTCTGTCGAAGAGGCTCTCGAGCACATCAACACGCACGGCAGCTCTCACACAGACACAATCGTCACGGAGAACAGTAAGTGAGGAATTACAGGCCTCATACTAGGCTTGCTCCAAACGATTCCTTGCTTTGCAGAGGATAATGCAGAGCGGTTTCTTCAGGGAGCAGACAGTGCCTGTGTCTTCCACAACTGCAGCACGCGGTTCGCTGACGGCTATCGCTTCGGGCTAGGTACGTGTTTCCACTCTCGTCTTGTCAAGACGCCGTTGGCGGCTTGCGGGTTCGCACTGTGTTCTTGCTCTTATTTTTGTGAGGAGAAGGGATCGCACACTCATCAGGCATGACAGATACAGCAATTAAGCAAATACACTACACGCCAGCGAGCAGGCAAGCTGCCACGATGGGCCACAGGAGCATGGAGACTAGAATTGATCAACAGAAGGCGAACAAGCCTCATCACGAAGCCAACGTTTCGACATATATAGACTTGTCTTCGTCAGGGTCCTGATGAAACGCTCTTGTCGAAACGTTGGTTTTGGCCTAAGACTTCCCTTCTTCGCACACTGGTGATCTAGAAAAAAAAAAGAGGGGACGCGACGCATAAGCCGATAATTAGTACAATATACGAGAATAAGCAAAACAAACAGGCACTTTAATAATAACACAGAAGGAAGAAATCAGAGGAATGAGCCGTTTTTCTAGTTTTATTAAGATATCCTACCTAAGACTGCGTCATCAACGTGCTCCATATAGGCAAATTATAGTATGTGGTTGGCATATAACATCTGCGACGTGTAACCTTTACGGTGTAGCCGAACGCACGAATCCTTTCAATTGGGTAATTCGTGTCTAATCGTCTCGCCCTAAACTAACCTCTGTTCAAGAATGTTAGAATTGATTACAAAATGACTATAGCGTTATTTTCTGCATACGTTAAGCTTCCTTAAATGAAGACATACATGTAATATTTTTCGTTGCTATAAATACCCTATCACTACTAATAACTGTGAGGCATGCACATGAGTGTGTGTAGTATACTATCACACGTTAAGAATAGAGCCTGTGCACTTTCCTCAGCCTCCTGCTTCCTACTCAAAGTCGCTTACATGTGATCGCCGCGTAAACGATCCGCTACCAACGCCACAGTTAGCAGAGTTAGAATGCAATGCATTGGGCTCATGCAGTATTCGTAATAGGACACCCGCCGTGGTTGCTTAGTGGCTATGGCTGCTAAGCACGAGGTCGCTGGATCGAATCCCGGCCACGGCGGCCGCATTTCGGTGAGGGCGAGATGCAAAAACACCCGTGTACTTAGATTTAGGTGCACGTTAAAGAACCCCAGGTGGCCCAAATTATTCCAAAGTCCCCCGCTACGGCGTGCTTCATAATCAGATTGTGGTTTTGGCATGTAAAACCCCATAATTTGATTCATATTAGGAGAGGGCAAACGCGGGGCTACGTTCTGAGGCCTGCACATAGGTGACGCGAATATTTTGATACGTATATCAACACAGACTAGTCCCGTTTT